>NW_027077652.1:0-135000 GCF_963924675.1 Phocoena phocoena | reverse complement strand
TGCAAATTTTGGGAGCCCAGGAGTTAGGGTCTGACGCAAGAGGGCCCTCATTACCGAGGGACGGAGACTCGCAGCAGACACCAACTCCCAACTGAGGGCCCACGTCACCAAGGTGATGTGTGCCAGCCAGGCAGGAGTGACCTCACCGCAGAGGGCCTACCTCACAGAAGGGTGAGGAAACCAGCCAGGATAAGACTCTCACCAGAGGGCCCACATCACCAAGGGGATCGGAACCAGGCAGGAGGGTCCTCACACCAGTGTGGCCACATTATAGAAAGGTGAGGAACCCAGAACATGTGGCCTAAAACAGGGGACCCACATCTCCAAGGGGCTAGGAGTGAAGCAAGCAGGAGTATCCTCACAAAACAGAGCCCACAGAATAAAAGTTGTGAGGAATCCAGCAGTTGGAACCGGCCAGTAGGCCGCCCAGAGCACAGAGTCTATGGGATCCAGGCCACAGCAAACTCACAGCAGAGGTCCCACATCATGAAACTGTGAGCAACCCAGCGGATGGGACCTCAGAGCAGGAGGCCCACATCCCTATGGGGATGGGAACCTGACAGGAGTGTCCTCGGCCCACTTCCACGAATCAGAAAATGTGGGAACCCAGCAGTTAGGACCTGAGGCCAGAGGACCCTCATCACCGAGGGGAGGAGGCTCCCAGCAGGCTCTAACTGCCACCATAAGGCCGATGTCACCAAGGCGGGGTGTGCCAACCAGGCAGGAGTGACCTCAGAGCAGAAAGCCCACCTCACAGAAGTGTGAGGAACCCAACAAGGATCAGACTGTCACCAGAGGGCCAACATCACCAAGGGAATGGGAACCAGGCAGGAGTGTCCTCACACCAGTGGGGCTACATCACCATAATTTGAGGGACCCAGCACACGTGGCCTCAAACCTGAGGACACACATCACCAAGGGGCTGGGAGTGAGGCAGGCCAGAGGATCCTCAAAACAGAGGGACCATAGAATAAAAAAGGTGAGGAATCCCACAGTTGGAACCTCCGGCAGGCAGCCAGGAGCAGCGAGGCTATGGGATCTAGGCAGGAGTGAACTCACACCAGAGGGCCCTCATCATGAAACTGTGAGCAACACAGCCGTTGGGACCTCAGAGCAGAAGGCTCACATCCCCATGGGGATGGGAACCTGGCAGGAGTGTCCTTGCACCACTTAGCATGAATCAGAAAATGTGGGAACCCAGCAGTTAGGGCCTGAGGCCAGAGGGCCCTCATCACTGAGGGGAGGAGGCTCCCAGCAGGCTCCAACTGCCACCATATGGCCGACGTTGCCAAGGCGGGGTGTGCCAGCCAGGCAGGAGTGACCTCAGAGCAGAGGGCCCACCTCACAGAAGGGTGAGGAACCTAACCAGGATCAGACTCTCACCAGAGGGCCAACATCACCAAGGTGATGGGAACCAGGCAAGACTGTCCTAACAGCAGTGGGGCCAACATCACCAAGGGAATGGGAACCAGGCAAGAGTGTCCTCACACCAGTGTGGCCACATTATAGAAAGGTGAGGAACACAGCACATGTGGCCTCAAACAAGGGGACACACATCACGAAGGGGCTGGGAGTGAGGCATGCAGGAGGAGACGCACAACCGAGGGCCCATAGAATAAAAAAGGTGAGGAATCGAGAAGTTGGAAACTCCAAGCTGGAGGCCCAGAGCACTGACACTATGGGATACAGGCCAGAGTGAACACACAGCAAAGGGCCCACATCATGAAACTGTGAGCAACCCAGCAGTTGGGACCACAGAACAGAAGTCCCACATGCCCATGGGGATGGGAACCTGGCAGGAGTGACTCGCACCACTGGGCACACATCAGAAAATGTGTGGAGCCCAGCACTTAGGGCCTGACACCAGAAGGCCCTCATCACTGAGGGGAGGAGGCCCCAGCACACTCCAACTGCCACCAGAGGGTCCACATCGCCAAGGCGACGTGCGCCAGCCAGGCAGGATTGACCTCACAGCAGAGGGCCCACATCATGAAAGTGTGAGCAACCCAGCCGTTAGGACCTCAGAACAGAAGGCCCACACGCTCATGAGGATGGGAACCTGGCAGGAGTGCCCTCGTACCACTTAGCACGTATCAGAAAATGTGGGAACCCCGCCATTAGGGTCTGATGCCAGAGGGCCTCATCACCGCGGGAAGGAGGCTCCCAGCAGGCTCCAACTGCCACCAGGGTGCCGAAGTCAACAAGGCGGGTTGTGCCAGCCAGGCAGGAGTGACCTCAGAGAAGAGGGCTCACCTCACGGATGTGTGAGGAACCCAACCAGGATCAGAGTCTCACCAGAGGGCCCACATCACCAAGGGGATGGGAACCAGGCAGGAGTGTCCACACACCAGTGGGGCCACATCATCAAAAGATGAGGAACCCATCACATATGGCCTCAAACCTGAGGACATACATCACCATGTGGCTGGGAGTGAGGCAGGTATCTGGAGGGGCACATTTAACTCTAATTTCCCACCAGGAAGAGGAATTAACCAAAGGCTCAGAGTGCCGTGCTGGACCCTGATTATGGCCTGAAGCAAACCTGCAGTTTTGTGGCCAGCTTACAAGGAAGCGAGTTAAGAAAGGAGCTCAGGGGCACTGTAATTCACAAACCTGCAGAGTTATAAATGACAGCTATCTTCCAAAAGTATATTGAAGTAAGCCTGCGAAGGGGACTTGAAAGCGGGGCAGAGTTTTAGGAAAACCATTGCAGGGGGTAGACTGGAATTGCCCTGAAAGCATAGGAAAAGAGGCAGAACGTCGACAATGATGCACTTGGCCAAAAAGGGCGTATGCGTTTTTTCCTGAATATATTCAGGAAAAAACGCATACGCCCTTTTTGGCCAACCAAGCAAGCCTGTAAAGGAAATCTGCACTACAATGAAGTCTCACTGCCCCCCGGGCAAAAGGGCCATCTGAAAAAAGTGTAAAATCCAGAAAGGTAGGACAGGATATGGAGAACAGGGAGCCTTGTTATGCTGATTGGCAGGATGTAAATTGCCAGCAGCCACCCTGGAGAAGTGTATGGTGTTTCCTGAAACACGTAAGAAACAAAGCAACACAGCCTATGGCACTTCCACTTATGGTCCTATAGCTTACGGAAATTAAAATCAAAAACAGAGAGCCACCCCAAAGTTTGGGACGGCTGTGTTCCCAAGAAGCTCGTCTACAGTACCAGGTAAATATCCCAGAAAGCAAAAAATGGATAAAGAAGTTGTGGCACGTACGTGCAATGCAATATCACTCAGCAATGAAATCTGTGTCATCAGGCCCGTAGCGGCATAGTGAGTGGATGCAGGTACGGTGATTCTACGTGAACTACCTCACACAGAAAAAGAAACATCATAAGATATCATTAATACACGGAATGTAAACTTGACTACACATGAACTGAATTACAAAACAGAACAGGGTCTCAAATTTAGAAAACCAACTAGTGCTTGCTTATGGGGAAAGGTGCCTTGGGGTGCTGCATAAAACCAGAGACTGAAATTAGCACAGATAACATTCCATAAGCCAAATATGTAATAGACAAGACCTACACCTTGCTCAACGAAATGGACTCAACACCACATATTCAACGCCGAGGAATATACCTGACTAGGAAGAATCTTAAAATCCATGGATTTATATGTCTCCGTAAGAGAATCAAGCGTGTGTACAGCGGCATAAACGCAGCAGTGAAAATCCGATAAATCCCTTTATCAAAATAAATTTCAAAAACAAAACACAAAGACAATGAAATAGAGAGCAATTCTTAAATAATTCACTCAGGGCATGTGATGCAACCGGGATTGACCACATCTACACCCAGAGCTGGTTGAGACATAAGGCTGGACACGTAAGGCTGATAGCATTGGTGAGTTTTGGTGAGCAAATGCAGACCCTTTGAAGTCATACTGCATGGTACCCATTCCATGGGTCCCAACTCTCCAGGTTCAAGGGATTCTTCCTCCAGCTAAAACATGCATGGGAAACACAGAGTATCGTCCACCGTGTGATTGGGAGATGATTTAAAATGCATCTCAGTTTTCGACTCCTGGTCCTCGGGTTCACCATACCAGATGCTTTACTAACACTCTCCCCGCTTGGAGAGTCAGTGCCTTTAACCTCCTCTTTGGCACAGCTTGCAATTTAAGTGCAAGATGAACAGGAATAGGGAGAACCAATGAGAGACTAGCTGTAGGTGTCTGCACGGGCAAATGTAACGCTCATTTCCCACCAGGAAGAGGAATTAACCAAAGGCTCAGTGTGCCCTGCCGGAAACAGATTAGGGCCTGAAGCAATCCTGCGGTTTTGTGCCCAGCTCACAAGAAAGCGA
The DNA here is from genome assembly GCF_963924675.1 of Phocoena phocoena. NCBI lineage: Eukaryota > Metazoa > Chordata > Mammalia > Artiodactyla > Phocoenidae > Phocoena > Phocoena phocoena. The sequence continues at coordinate 130,679 of NW_027077652.1, read as the reverse complement.
GTTGAAGAAAGGAGCTCAGGGGCACTGTAATTCACAAACCTGCAGAGTTATAAATGACAGCTATCTTCCAAAAGTATATTGAAGTAAGCCTGGGAAGGGGACTTGAAAGCAGTGCAGAATTTCAGGAAAACGATTGCAGGGGGTAGACTGGAATTGCCCTGAAAGCATAGGAAAAGAGGCACAACGTCGACAATGATGCACTTGGCCAAAAAGGGCGTAAGCGTTTTTTCCTGAATATATTCAGGAAAAAACGCATACGCCCTTTTTGGCCAACCGAGCAAGCCTGTAAAGGAAATCTGCACTACAATGAAACCTCACTGCCCCCCGGCAAAAGGGCCATCTGAAAAAAGTGTAAAATCCAGAAAGGTAGGACAGGATCTGGAGAACAGGGAGCCTTGTTATGCTGATTGGCAGGATGTAAATTGTGAACAGCCACCATGGAGAAGTGTATGGTGTTTCCTGAAACACGTAAGAAATAAAGCAACACAGCCTATGGCAATTGCACTTATGGTCCTATTCCTTAGGGAAATTAAAATCAAAAACAGAGAGCCACCCCAAAGTTTGGGTCGGCTGTGTTCCCAAGAAGCTCGTCTACAGTACCAGGTAAATATCCCAGAAAGCAAAAAATGGATAAAGAAGTTGTGGCACGTACGTGCAATGCAGTATCACTCAGCAATGAAATCTGTGTCATCAGGCCCGTAGCGGCATAGTGAGTGGATGCAGGTACGGTGATTCTACGTGAACTACGTCACACAGAAAAAGAAACATCATAAGATATCACTAATACACGGAATGTAAACTTGACTACACATGAACTGAATTACAAAACAGAACAGGGTCTCAAATTTAGAAAACCAACTAGTGCTTGCTTATGGGGAAAGGTGCCTTGGGCTGTTGCATAAAACCAGAGACTGAAATTAGCACAGATAACTTTCCATAAGCCAAATATGTAATAGACAAGACCTACTCCTTGCTCAACGAAATGGACTCAACACCACATATTCAAGGCCTAGGAATATACCTGACTAGGAAGAATCTTAAAACCCATGGATATATATGTCTCCGTAAGAGAATCAAGCGTGTGTACAGCGGCGGAAATGCAGCAGTGAAAATCCGATAAATCCCATTATCAAAATAAATTTCGAAAACAAAACACAAAGACAGTGAAATAGAGAGCAATTCTTAAATAATTCACTCAGGGCATGTGATGCAACCGGGATTGACCACATCTACACCCAGAGCTGGTTGAGACATAAGGCTGGACACTTCACGCTGATAGCATTGGTGAGTTTCGGTGAGCAAATGCAGACCCTTTGAAGTCATACTGCATGGTACCCATTCCATGGGTCCCAACTCTCCAGGTTCAAGGGATTCTTCCTCCAGCTGAAATATTCATGGGAAACCCAGAGTATCATCCACCGTGTGATTGGGAAACGATTTAAAATGCATCTCAGTTTTCGTATCCTGGTCCTCGGGTTCACCATTCCAGATGCTTTACTAACACTCTCCCCGCTTGGAGAGTCAGTGCCTTTAACCTCCTGTTGGGCACAGCTTGCAATTTCTGTGCAAGATGAACAGGAATAGGGAGAACCAATGAGAGACTAGCTGTAGGTGTCTGCACGGGCAAATGTAATGCTCATTGCCGACCAGGAAGAGGAATTAAACAAAGGCTCAGCTTGACCTGCTGAAAACAGATTAGGGCCTGAAGCAATCCTGCGGTTTTGTGCCCAGCTCACAAGAAAGCGAGTTGAAGAAAGGAGCTCAGGGGCACTGTACTTCACAAACCTGCAGAGTTATAAATGACAGCTATCCTCCAAAAATATATTGAAGTAAGCCTGCGAAGGGGACTTGAAAGCGGGGCAGAATTTCAGGAAAACGATTGCAGGGGGTAGACTGGAATTGCCCTGAAAGCATAGGAAAAGAGGCAGAACGTCGACAATGATGCACTTGGCCAAAAAGGGCTTATGCGTTTTTTCCTGAATATATTCAGGAAAAAACGCATATGCCCTTTTTGGCCAACCAAGCAAGCCTGTAAAGGAAATCTGCACTACAATGAAGTCTCACTGCCCCCCGGGCAAAAGGGCCATCTGAAAAAAGTGTAAAATCCAGAAATGTAGGACAGGATATGGAGAACAGGGAGCCTTGTTATGCTGATTGGCAGGATGTAAATTGCCGGCAGCCACCCTGGAGAAGTGTATGGTGTTTCCTGAAACACGTAAGAAACAAAGCAACACAGCCTATGGCACTTCCACTTATGGTCCTATAGCTTACGGAAATTAAAATCAAAAACAGACAGCCACCCCAATATTTGGGATGGCTGTGTTCACAAGAAGCTCGTCTACAGTATCAGGTAAATATCCCAGAAAGCAAAAAATGGATAAAGAAGTTGTGGCACGTACGTACAATGCAATATCACTCAGCAATGAAATCTGTGTCATCAGGCCCGTAGCGGCATAGTGAGTGGATGCAGGTACGGTGATTCTACGTGAACTACGATACACAGAAAAAGAAACATCATATGATATCATTAATACACGGAATGTAAACTTGACTACACATGAACTGAATTACAAAACAGAACAGGGTCTCAAATTTAGAAAACCAACTAGTGCTTGCTTATGGGAAAAGGTGCCTTGGGGTGCTGCATAAAACCAGAGACTGAAATTAGCACAGATAACTTTCCATAAGCCAAATATATAATAGACAAGACCTACTCCTTGCTCAACGAAATGGACCCAACACCGCATATTCAATGCCTAGGAATATACATGACTAGGAAGAATCTTAAAACCCATGGATATATATGTCTCCATAAGAGAATCAAGCGTGTGTACAGCGGCCGAAACGCAGCAGTGAGAATCCGATAAATCCCATTATCAAAATAAATTTCGAAAACAAAACACAAAGACAGTGAAATACAGAGCAATTCTTAAATAATTCACTCAGGGCATGTGATGCAACCGGGATGGACCACATCTACACCCAGAGCTGGTTGAGACATAAGGCTGGACACTTCAGGCTGATAGCATTGGTGAGTTTCGGTGAGCAAATGCAGACCCTTTGAAGTCATACTGCATGGTACCCATTCCATGGGTCCCAACTCTCCAGGTTCAAGGGATTCTTCCTGCAGCTAAAACATGCATGGGAAACCCAGAGTATCATCCACCGTGTGATTGGGAAACGATTTAAAATGCATCTCAGTTTTCGTATCCTGGTCCTCGGGTTCAACATTCCAGATGCTTTACTAACACTCTCCCCGCTTGGAGTGTCAGTGCCTTTAACCTCCTCTTTGGCACAGCTTGCAATTTCTGTGCAAGATGAACAGGAATAGGGAGAACCAATGAGAGACTAGCTGTAGGTGTCTGCACGGGCAAATGTAACGCTCATTTCCCACCAGGAAGAGGAATTAACCAAAGGCTCAGCATGCCCTGCCGGAAACAGATTAGAGCCTGAAGCAATCCTGCGGTTTTGTGCCCAGCTCACAAGAAAGCGAGTTGAAGAAAGGAGCTCAGGGGCACTGTAATTCACAAACCTGCAGAGTTATAAATGACAGCTATCCTCCAAAAATATATTGAAGTAAGCCTGCGAAGGGGACTTGAAAGCGGGGCAGAATTTCAGGAAAACGATTACAGGGGGTAGACTGGAATTGCCCTGAAAGCATAGGAAAAGAGGCACAACGTCGACAATGATGCACTTGGCCAAAAAGGGCGTATGCGTTTTTTCCTGAATGTATTCAGGAAAAAACGCATACGCCCTTTTTGGCCAACCAAGCAAGCCTGTAAAGGAAATCTGCACTACAATGAAGTCTCACTGCCCCCCGGGTAAAAGAGCCATCTGAAAAAAGTGTAAAATCCAGAAAGATAGGACAGGATATGGAGAACAGGGAGCCTGGTTATGCTGATTGGCAGGATGTAAATTGCCAACAGCCACCCTGGAGAAGTGTATGGTGTTTCCTGAAACACGTAAGAAATAAAGCAACACAGCCTATGGCAATTGCACTTATGGTCCTATTCCTTAGGGAAATTAAAATCAAAAACAGAGAGCCACCCCAAAGTTTGGGACGGCTGTGTTCCCAAGAAGCTCGTCTACAGTACCAGGTAAATATCCCAGAAAGCAAAAAATGGATAAAGAAGTTGTGGCACGTACGTGCAATGCAGTATCACTCAGCAATGAAATCTGTGTCATCAGGCCCGTAGCGGCATAGTGAGTGGATGCAGATACGGTGATTCTACGTGAACTACGTCACACAGAAAAAGAAACATCATAAGATATCACTAATGCACGGAATGTAAACTTGACTACACATGAACTGAATTACAAAACAGAACAGGGTCTCAAATTTAGAAAACCAACTAGTGCTTGCTTATGGGGAAAGATGCCTTGGGGTGCTGCATAAAACCAGAGACTGAAATTAGCACAGATAACTTTCCATAAGCCAAATATGTAATAGACAAGACCTACTACTTGCTCAACGAAATGGACCCAACACCACATATTTAACGCCTAGGAATATACCTGACTAGGAAGAATCTTAAAACCCATGGATATATATGTCTCCGTAAGAGAATCAAGCGTGTGTACAGTGGGCAAAACGCAGCAGTGAAAATTCGATAAATCCCATTATCAAAATAAATTTCGAAAACAAAACACAAAGACAGTGAAATAGAGAGCAATTCTTAACTAATTCACTCAGGGCATGTGATGCAACCGGGATTTACCACATCTACACCCAGAGCTGGTTGAGACATAAGGCTGGACACTTCAGGCTGATAGCATTGGTGAGTTTCGGTGAGCAAATGCAGACCCTTTGAAGTCATACTGCATGGTACACATTCCATTTGTCCCAACTCTCCAGGTTCAAGGGATTCTTCCTCCAACCAAAACATGCATGGGAAACCCAGAGTATCATCCACCGTGTGATTGGGAAACGAATTAAAATGCATCTCAGTTTTCGTATCCTGGTTCTCGGGTTCACCATTCCAGATGCTTTACTAAAACTCTCCCCGCTTGGAGAGTCAGTGCCTTTAACCTCCTGTTTGGCACAGCTTGCAATTTCTGTGCAAGATGAACAGGAATAGGGAGAACCAATGAGAGACTAGCTGTAGGTGTATGCACGGGCAAATGTAACACTCATTGCCCACCAGGAAGAGGAATTAAACAAAGGCTCAGCGTGCTCTGCTGGAAACAGATTAGGACCTGAAGCAATCCTGCGGTTTTGTGCCCAGCTCACAAGAAAGCGAGTTGAAGAAAGGAGCTCAGGGGCACTGTAATTCACAAACCTGCAGAGTTATAAATGACAGCTATCCTCCAAAAATATATTGAAGTAAGCCTGCGAAGGGGACTTGAAAGCGGGGCAGAATTTCAGGAAAACGATTGCAGGGGGTAGACTGGAATTGCCCTGAAAGCATAGGAAAAGAGGCAGAACGTCGACAATGATGCACTTGGCCAAAAAGGGCGTATGCGTTTTTTCCTGAATATATTCAGGAAAAAACGCATACGCCCTTTTTGGCCAACCAAGCAAGCCTGTAAAGGAAATCTGCACTACAATGAAGTCTCACTGCCCCCCGGGCAAAAGGGCCATCTGAAAAAAGTGTAAAATCCAGAAATGTAGGACAGGATATGGAGAACAGGGAGCCTTGTTATGCTGATTGGCAGGATGTAAATTGCCAACAACCACCCTGGAGAAGTGTATGGTGTTTCCTGAAACATGTAACAAACAAAGCAACACAGCCTATGGCACTTCCACTTATGGTCCTATAGCTTACGGAAATTAAAATCAAAAACAGACAGCCACCCCAATATTTGGGACGGCTGTGTTCACAAGAAGCTCGTCTACAGTACCAGGTAAATATCCCAGAAAGCAAAAAATGGATAAAGAAGTTGTGGCACGTACGTGCAATGCAGTATCACTCAGCAATGAAATCTGTGTCATCAGGCCCGTAGCGGCATAGTGAATGGATGCAGGTACGGTGATTCTACGTGAACTACGTCACACAGAAAAGGAAACATCATAAGATATCACTAATACACGGAATGTAAACTTGACTACACATGAACTGAATTACAAAACAGAACAGGGTCTCAAATTTAGAAAACCAAATAGTGCTTGCTTATGGGGAAAGGTGCCATGGGGTGCTGCATAAAACCAGAGACTGAAATTAGCACAGATAACATTCCATAAGCCAAATATGTAATAGACAAGACCTACTCCTTGCTCAACGAAATGGACTCAACACCACATTTTCAACGCCTAGGAATATACCTGACTAGGAAGAATCTTAAAACCCATGGATATATATGTCTCCGTAAGAGAATCTAGCGTGTGTACAGCGGCCGAAACGCAGCAGTGAAAATCCGATAAATCCCATTATCAAAATAAATTTCGAAAACAAAACACAAAGACAGTGAAATAGAGAGCAATTCTTAAATAATTCACTCAGGGCATGTGATGCAACCGGGATTTACCACATCTACACCCAGAGCTGGTTGAGACATAAGGCTGGACACTTCAGGCTGATAGCATTGGTGAGTTTCGGTGAGCAAATGCAGACCCTTTGAAGTCATACTGCATGGTACCCATTCCATGGGTCCCAACTCTCCAGGTTCAAGGGATTCTTCCTCCAGCTAAAATATGCATAGGAAACCCAGAGTATCATCCACCGTGTGATTGGGAAACGATTTAAAATGCATCTCAGTTTTCGTATCCTGGTCCTCGTGTTCACCATTCCAGATGCTTTACTAACACTCTCCCTGCTCGGAGAGTCAGTGCCTTTAACCTCCTGTTTGGCACAGCTTGCAATTTCTGTGCAAGATGAACAGGAATAGGGAGAACCAATGAGAGACTAGCTGTAGGTGTCTGCACGGGCAAATGTAACACTCATTTCCCACCAGGAAGAGGAATTAACCAAAGGCTCAGCATGCCCTGCTGGAAACAGATTAGGGCCTGAAGCAATCCTGCGGTTTTGTGCCCAGCTCACAAGAAAGCGAGTTGAAGAAAGGAGCTCAGGGGCACTGTACTTCACAAACCTGCAGAGTTATAAATGACAGCTATCCTCCAAAAATATATTGAAGTAAGCCTGCGAAGGGGACTTGAAAGCAGGGCAGAATTTCAGGAAAACGATTGCAGGGGGTAGACTGGAATTGCCCTGAAAGCATAGGAAAAGAGGCAGAACGTCGACAATGATGCACTTGGCCAAAAAGGGCGTATGCGTTTTTTCCTGAATATATTCAGGAAAAAACGCATACGCCCTTTTTGGCCAACCAAGCAAGCCTGTAAAGGAAATCTGCACTACAATGAAGTCTCACTGCCCCCCGGGCAAAAGGGCCATCTGAAAAAAGTGTAAAATCCAGAAATGTAGGACAGGATATGGAGAACAGGGAGCCTTGTTATGCTGATTGGCAGGATGTAAATTGCCAGCAGCCACCCTGGAGAAGTGTATGGTGTTTCCTGAAACACGTAAGAAACAAAGCAACACAGCCTATGGCAATTGCACTTATGGTCCTATTCCTTAGGGAAATTAAAATCAAAAACAGAGAGCCACCCCAAAGTTTGGGACGGCTGTGTTCCCAAGAAGCTCGTCTACAGTACCAGGTAAATATTCCAGAAAGCAAAAAATGGATAAAGAAGTTGTGGCACGTACGTGCAATGCAGTATCACTCAGCAATGAAATCTGTGTCATCAGGCCCGTAGCGGCATAGTGAATGGATGCAGGTACGGTGATTCTACGTGAACTACGTCACACAAAAAAAGAAACATCATAAGATATCACTAATACACGGAATGTAAACTTGACTACACATGAACTGAATTACAAAACAGAACAGGGTCTCAAATTTAGAAAACCAACTAGTGCTTGCTTATGGGGAAAGGTGCCATGGGGTGCTGCATAAAACCAGAGACTGAAATTAGCACAGATAACATTCCATAAGCCAAATATGTAATAGACAAGACCTACTCCTTTCTCAACGAAATGGACTCAACACCACATATTCAACGCCTAGGAAGATACCTGACTAGGAAGAATCTTAAAACCCATGGATATATATGTCTCCGTAAGAGAATCAAGCGTGTGTATAGCGGCCGAAACGCAGCAGTGAAAATCCGATAAATCCCATTATCAGAATAAATTTTGAAAACAAAACACAAAAACAGTGAAATAGAGAGCAATTCTTAAATAATTCACTCAGCGCATGTGATGCAACCGGGATGGACCACATCTACACCCAGAGCTGGTTGACACATAAGGCTGGACACTTCAGGCTGATAGCATTGGTGAGTTTCGGTGAGCAAATGCAGACCCTTTGAAGTCATACTGCATGGTACTATTCCATGGGTCCCAACTCTTCAGGTTCAAGGGATTCTTCCTCCAGCTAAAACATGCATGGGAAACCCACAGTATGGTCCACCGTGTGATTGGGAAACGATTTAAAATGCATCTCAGTTTTCGTATCCTGGACCTCGGGTTCACCATTCCAGATGCTTTACTAACACTCTCCCTGCTTGGAGAGTCAGTGCCTTTAACCTCCTGTTTGGCACAGCTTGCCATTTCTGTGCAAGATGAACAGGAATAGGGAGAACCAATGAGAGAATAGCTGTAGGTGTCTGCACGGGCAAATGTAACGCTCATTGCCGACCAGGAAGAGGAATTAAACAAAGGCTCCGTGTGCACTGCTGAAAACAGACTAGGGCCTGAAGCAATTCTGCGGTTTTGTGCCCAGCTCACAAGAAAGCGAGTTGAAGAAAGGAGCTCAGGGGCACTGTAATTCACAAACCTGCAGAGTTATAAATGACAGCTATCCTCCAAAAATATATTGAAGTAAGCCTGCGAAGGGGACTTGAAAGCGGGGCAGAATTTCAGGAAAACGATTGCAGGGGTAGACTGGAATTGCCCTGAAAGCATAGGAAAAGAGGCAGAACGTCGACAATGATGCACTTGGCCAAAAAGGGCGTATGCGTTTTTTCCTGAATATATTCAGGAAAAAACGCATACGCCCTTTTTGGCCAACCAAGCAAGCCTGTAAAGGAAATCTGCACTACAATGAAGTCTCACTGCCCCCCGGGCAAAAGGGCCATCTGAAAAAAGTGTAAAATCCAGAAATGTAGGACAGGATATGGAGAACAGGGAGCCTTGTTATGCTGATTGGCAGGATGTAAATTGTCAACAACCACCCTGGAGAAGTGTATGGTGTTTCCTGAAACATGTAACAAACAAAGCAACACAGCCTATGGCACTTCCACTTATGGTCCTATAGCTTACGGAAATTAAAATCAAAAACAGAGAGCCACCCCAATATTTGGGACGGCTGTGTTCACAAGAAGCTCGTCTACAGTACCAGGTAAATATCCCAGAAAGCAAAAAATGGATAAAGAAGTTGTGGCACGTACATGCAATGCAGTATCACTCAGCAATGAAATCTGTGTCATCAGGCCCGTAGCGGCATAGTGAATGGATGCAGGTACGGTGATTCTACGTGAACTACGTCACACAGAAAAAGAAACATCATAAGATATCACTAATACACGGAATGTAAACTTGACTACACATGAACTGAATTACAAAACAGAACAGGGTCTCAAATTTAGAAAACCAACTAGTGCTTGCTTATGGGGAAAGGTGCCATGGGGTGCTGCATAAAACCAGAGACTGAAATTAGCACAGATAACATTCCATAAGCCAAATATGTAATAGACAAGACCTACTCCTTGCTCAACGAAATGGACTCAACACCACATTTTCAACGCCTAGGAATATACCTGACTAGGAAGAATCTTAAAACCCATGGATATATATGTCTCCGTAAGAGAATCAAGCGTGTGTACAGCGGCCGAAACGCAGCAGTGAAAATCCGATAAATCCCATTATCAAAATAAATTTCGAAAACAAAACACAAAGACAGTGAAATAGAGAGCAATTCTTAAATAATTCACTCAGGGCATGTGATGCAACCGGGATTTACCACATCTACACCCAGAGCTGGTTGAGACATAAGGCTGGACACTTCAGGCTGATAGCATTGGTGAGTTTCGGTGAGCAAATGCAGACCCTTTGAAGTCATACTGCATGGTACCCATTCCATGGGTCCCAACTCTCCAGGTTCAAGGGATTCTTCCTCCAGCTAAAATATGCATAGGAAACCCAGAGTATCATCCACCGTGTGATTGGGAAACGATTTAAAATGCATCTCAGTTTTCGTATCCTGGTCCTCGTGTTCACCATTCCAGATGCTTTACTAACACTCTCCCTGCTCGGAGAGTCAGTGCCTTTAACCTCCTGTTTGGCACAGCTTGCAATTTCTGTGCAAGATGAACAGGAATAGGGAGAACCAATGAGAGACTAGCTGTTGGTGTCTGCACGGGCAAATGTAACACTCATTTCCCACCAGGAAGAGGAATTAACCAAAGGCTCAGCATGCCCTGCCGGAAACAGATTAGGGCCTGAAGCAATCCTGCGGTTTTGTGCCCAGCTCACAAGAAAGCGAGTTGAAGAAAGGAGCTCAGGGGCACTGTACTTCACAAACCTGCAGAGTTATAAATGACAGCTATCCTCCAAAAATATATTGAAGTAAGCCTGCGAAGGGGACTTGAAAGCAGGGCAGAATTTCAGGAAAACGATTGCAGGGGGTAGACTGGAATTGCCCTGAAAGCATAGGAAAAGAGGCAGAACGTCGACAATGATGCACTTGGCCAAAAAGGGCGTATGCGTTTTTTCCTGAATATATTCAGGAAAAAACGCATACGCCCTTTTTGGCCAACCAGGCAAGCCTGTAAAGGAAATCTGCACTACAATTAAGTCTCACTGCCCCCCGCGCAAAAGGGCCATCTGAAAAAAGTGTAAAATCCAGAAATGTAGGAAAGGATATGGAGAAAAGGGAGCCTTGTTATGCTGATTGGCAGGATGTAAATTGCCAACAACCACCCTGGAGAAGTGTATGGTGTTTCCTGAAACACGTAAGAAATAAAGCAACACAGCCTATGGCAATTGCACTTATGGTCCTATTCCTTAGGGAAATTAAAATCAAAAACAGAGAGCCACCCCAAAGTTTGGGACGGCTGTGTTCCCAAGAAGCTCGTCTAGAGTACCAGGTAAATATCCCAGAAAGCAAAAAATGGATAAAGAAATTGTGGCACGTACGTGCAATGCAGTATCACTCAGCAATGAAATCTGTGTCATCAGGCCCGTAGCGGCATAATGAGAGGATGCAGATACGGTGATTCTACGTGAACTACGTCACACAGAAAAAGAAACATCATAAGATATCACTAATACACGGAATGTAAACTTGACTACACATGAACTGAATTACAAAACAGAACAGGGTGTCAAATTTAGAAAACCAACTACTGCTTGCTTATGGGGAAAGGTGCCTTGGGGTGCTGCATAAAACCAGAGATTGAAATTAACACAGATAACATTCCATAAGCCAAATATGTAATAGACAAGACCTACTCCTTGCTCAACGAAATGGACTCAACACCACATATTCAACGCCTAGGAATATACCTGACTAGGAAGAATCTTAAAACCCATGGATATATATGTCTCCGTAAGAGAATCAAGCGTGTGTATAGCGGCCGAAACGCAGCAGTGAAAATCCGATAAATCCCATTATCAAAATAAATTTCGAAACAAAACACAAAGACAGTGAAATAGAGAGCAATTCTTAAATAATTCACTCAGGGAATGTGATGCAACCGGGATTGACCACATCTACACCCAGAGCTGGTTGACACATAAGGCTGGACACTTCAGGCTGATAGCATTGGTGAGTTTCGGTGAGCAAATGCAGACCCTTTGAAGTCATACTGCATGGTACCTATTCCATGGGTCCCAACTCTTCAGGTTCAAGGGATTCTTCCTCCAGCTAAAACATGCATGGGAAACCCACAGTATGGTCCACCGTGTGATTCGGAAACGAGTTACAATGCATCTCAGTTTTCGTATCCTGGTCCTCGGGTTCACCATTCCAGATGCTTTACTAACACTCTCCCTGCTTGGAGAGTCAGTGCCTTTAACCTCCTGTTTGGCACAGCTTGCAATTTCTGTGCAAGATGAACAGGAATAGGGAGAACCAATGAGAGACTAGCTGTAGGTGTCTGCACGGGCAAATGTAACGCTCATTTCCCACCAGGAAGAGGAATTAACCAAAGGCTCAGCATGCCCTGCCAGAAACAGATTAGGGCCTGAAGCAATCCTGCTTTTTTGTGCCCAGCTCACAAGAAAGCGAGTTGAAGAAAGGAGCTCAGGGGCACTGTAATACACAAACCTGCAGAGTTATAAATGACAGCTATCCTCCAAAAATATATTGAAGTAAGCCTGCGAAGGGGACTTGAAAGCGGGGCAGAATTTCAGGAAAACGATTGCAGGGGGTAGACTGGAATTGCCCTGAAAGCATAGGAAAAGAGGCACAACGTCGACAATGATGCACTTGGCCAAAAAGGGCGTATGCGTTTTTTCCTGAATATATTCAGGAAAAAACGCATACGCCCTTTTTGGCCAACCAAGCAAGCCTGTAAAGGAAATCTGCACTACAATGAAGTCTCACTGCCCCCCAGGCAAAAGGGCCATCTGAAAAAAGTGTAAAATCCAGAAATGTAGGACAGGATATGGAGAACAGGGAGCCTTGTTATGCTGATTGGCAGGATGTAAATTTCCAACAACCACCCTGGAGAAGTGTATGGTGTTTCCTGAAACATGTAACAAACAAAGCAACACAGCCTATGGCACTTCCACTTATGGTCCTATAGCTTACGGAAATTAAAATCAAAAACAGACAGCCACCCCAATATTTGGGACGGCTGTGTTCACAAGAAGCTCGTCTACAGTACCAGGTAAATATCCCAGAAAGCAAAAAATGGATAAAGAAGTTGTGGCACGTACGTGCAATGCAGTATCACTCAGCAATGAAATCTGTGTCATCAGGCCCGTAGCGGCATAGTGAATGGATGCAGGTACGGTGATTCTACGTGAACTACGTCACACAGAAAAAGAAACATCATAAGATATCACTAATACACGGAATGTAAACTTGACTACACATGAACTGAATTACAAAACAGAACAGGGTCTCAAATTTAGAAAACAAACTAGTGCTTGCTTATGGGGAAAGGTGCCATGGGGTGCTGCATAAAACCAGAGACTGAAATTAGCACAGATAACATTCCATAAGCCAAATATGTAATAGACAAGACCTACTCCTTGCTCAACGAAATAGACTCAACACCACATTTTCAACGCCTAGGAATATACCTGACTAGGAAGAATCTTAAAACCCATGGATATATATGTCTCCGTAAGAGAATCAAGCGTGTGTACAGCGGCCGAAACGCAGCAGTGAAAATCCGATAAATCCCATTATCAAAATAAATTTCGAAAACAAAACACAAAGACAGTGAAATAGAGAGCAATTCTTAAATAATTCACTCAGGGCATGTGATGCAACCGGGATTGACCACATCTACACCCAGAGCTGGTTGAGACATAAGGCTGGACACTTCAGGCTGATAGCATTGGTGAGTTTCGGTGAGCAAATGCAGACCCTTTGAAGTCATACTGCATGGTACCCATTCCATGGGTCCCAACTCTCCAGGTTCAAGGGATTCTTCCTCCAGCTAAAACATGCATAGGAAACCCAGAGTATCATCCACCGTGTGATTGGGAAACGATTTAAAATGCATCTCAGTTTTCGTATCCTGGTCCTCGTGTTCACCATTCCAGATGCTTTACTAACACTCTCCCTGCTCGGAGAGTCAGTGCCTTTAACCTCCTGTTTGGCACAGCTTGCAATTTCTGTGCAAGATGAACAGGAATAGGGAGAACCAATGAGAGACTAGCTGTAGGTGTCTGCACGGGCAAATGTAACACTCATTTCCCACCAGGAAGAGGAATTAACCAAAGGCTCAGCATGCCCTGCCGGAAACAGATTAGGGCCTGAAGCAATCCTGCGGTTTTGTGCCCAGCTCACAAGAAAGCGAGTTGAAGAAAGGAGCTCAGGGGCACTGTAATTCACAAACCTGCAGAGTTATAAATGACAGCTATCCTCCAAAAATATATTGAAGTAAGCCTGCGAAGGGGACTTGAAAACAGGGCAGAATTTCAGGAAAACGATTGCAGGGGGTAGACTGGAATTGCCCTGAAAGCATAGGAAAAGAGGCAGAACGTCGACAATGATGCACTTGGCCAAAAAGGGCGTATGCGTTTTTTCCTGAATATATTCAGGAAAAAACGCATACGCACTTTTTGGCCAACCAGGCAAGCCTGTAAAGGAAATCTGCACTACAATTAAGTCTCACTGCCCCCCGGGCAAAAGGGCCATCTGAAAAAAGTGTAAAATCCAGAAATGTAGGAAACGATATGGAGAAAAGGGAGCCTTGTTATGCTGATTGGCAGGATGTAAATTGCCAACAACCACCCTGGAGAAGTGTATGGTGTTTCCTGAAACACGTAAGAAACAAAGCAACACAGCCTATGGCACTTCCACTTATGGTCCTATAGCTTACGGAAATTAAAATCAAAAACAGACAGCCACCCCAATATTTGGGACGGCTGTGTTCCCAAGAAGCTCGTCTACAGTACCAGGTAAATATCCCAGAAAGCAAAAAATGGATAAAGAAGTTGTGGCACGTACGTGCAATGCAGTATCACTCAGCAATTAAATCTGTGTCATCAGGCCCGTAGCGGCATAGCGAATGGATGCAGGTACGGTGATTCTACGTGAACTACGTCACACAGAAAAAGAAACATCATAAGATATCACTAATACACGGAATGTAAACTTGACTACACATGAACTGAATTACAAAACAGAACAGGGTCTCAAATTTAGAAAACCAACTAGTGCTTGCTTATGGGGAAAGGTGCCATGGGGTGCTGCATAAAACCAGAGACTGAAATTAGCACAGATAACATTCCATAAGCCAAATATTTAATAGACAAGACCTACTCCTTGCTCAACGAAATGGACTCAACACCACATTTTCAACGCCTAGGAATATACCTGACTAGGAAGAATCTTAAAACCCATGGATATATATGTCTCCGTAAGAGAATCAAGCGTGTGTACAGCGGCTGAAACGCAGCAGTGAAAATCCGATAAATCCCATTATCAAAATAAATTTCGAAAACAAAACACAAAGACAGTGAAATAGAGAGCAATTCTTAAATAATTCCCTCAGGGCATGTGATGCAACCGGGATTTACCACATCAACACCAAGAGCTGGTTGAGACATAAGGCTGGACACTTCAGCCTGGTAGCATTGGTGAGTTTTGGTGAGCAAATGCAGACCCTTTGAAGTCATACTGCATGGTACCCATTCCATGGGTCCCAACTCTCCAGGTTCAAGGGATTCTTCCTCCAGCTAAAACATGCATGGGAAACCCACAGTATGGTCCACCGTGTGATTCGGAAACGAGTTACAATGCATCTCAGTTTTCGTATCCTGGTCCTCGGGTTCACCATTCCAGATGCTTTACTAACACTCTCCCTGCTTGGAGAGTCAGTGCCTTTAACCTCCTGTTTGGCACAGCTTGCAATTTCTGTGCAAGATGAACAGGAATAGGGAGAACCAATGAGAGACTAGCTGTAGGTGTCTGCACGGGCAAATGTAACGCTCATTTCCCACCAGGAAGAGGAATTAACCAAAGGCTCAGCATGCCCTGCCAGAAACAGATTAGGGCCTGAAGCAATCCTGCGGTTTTGTGCCCAGCTCACAAGAAAGCGAGTTGAAGAAAGGAGCTCAGGGGCACTGTAATACACAAACCTGCAGAGTTATAAATGACAGCTATCCTCCAAAAATATATTGAAGTAAGCCTGCGAAGGGGACTTGAAAGCGGGGCAGAATTTCAGGAAAACGATTGCAGGGGGTAGACTGGAATTGCCCTGAAAGCATAGGAAAAGAGGCACAACGTCGACAATGATGCACTTGGCCAAAAAGGGCGTATGCGTTTTTTCCTGAATATATTCAGGAAAAAACGCATACGCCCTTTTTGGCCAACCAAGCAAGCCTGTAAAGGAAATCTGCACTACAATGAAGTCTCACTGCCCCCCAGGCAAAAGGGCCATCTGAAAAAAGTGTAAAATCCAGAAATGTAGGACAGGATATGGAGAACAGGGAGCCTTGTTATGCTGATTGGCAGGATGTAAATTTCCAACAACCACCCTGGAGAAGTGTATGGTGTTTCCTGAAACATGTAACAAACAAAGCAACACAGCCTATGGCACTTCCACTTATGGTCCTATAGCTTACGGAAATTAAAATCAAAAACAGACAGCCACCCCAATATTTGGGACGGCTGTGTTCACAAGAAGCTCGTCTACAGTACCAGGTAAATATCCCAGAAAGCAAAAAATGGATAAAGAAGTTGTGGCACGTACGTGCAATGCAGTATCACTCAGCAATGAAATCTGTGTCATCAGGCCCGTAGCGGCATAGTGAATGGATGCAGGTACGGTGATTCTACGTGAACTACGTCACACAGAAAAAGAAACATCATAAGATATCACTAATACACGGAATGTAAACTTGACTACACATGAACTGAATTACAAAACAGAACAGGGTCTCAAATTTAGAAAACAAACTAGTGCTTGCTTATGGGGAAAGGTGCCATGGGGTGCTGCATAAAACCAGAGACTGAAATTAGCACAGATAACATTCCATAAGCCAAATATGTAATAGACAAGACCTACTCCTTGCTCAACGAAATAGACTCAACACCACATTTTCAACGCCTAGGAATATACCTGACTAGGAAGAATCTTAAAACCCATGGATATATATGTCTCCGTAAGAGAATCAAGCGTGTGTACAGCGGCCGAAACGCAGCAGTGAAAATCCGATAAATCCCATTATCAAAATAAATTTCGAAAACAAAACACAAAGACAGTGAAATAGAGAGCAATTCTTAAATAATTCACTCAGGGCATGTGATGCAACCGGGATTTACCACATCTACACCCAGAGCTGGTTGAGACATAAGGCTGGACACTTCAGGCTGATAGCATTGGTGAGTTTCGGTGAGCAAATGCAGACCCTTTGAAGTCATACTGCATGGTACCCATTCCATGGGTCCCAACTCTCCAGGTTCAAGGGATTCTTCCTCCAGCTAAAACATGCATAGGAAACCCAGAGTATCATCCACCGTGTGATTGGGAAACGATTTAAAATGCATCTCAGTTTTCGTATCCTGGTCCTCGTGTTCACCATTCCAGATGCTTTACTAACACTCTCCCTGCTCGGAGAGTCAGTGCCTTTAACCTCCTGTTTGGCACAGCTTGCAATTTCTGTGCAAGATGAACAGGAATAGGGAGAACCAATGAGAGACTAGCTGTAGGTGTCTGCACGGGCAAATGTAACACTCATTTCCCACCAGGAAGAGGAATTAACCAAAGGCTCAGCATGCCCTGCCGGAAACAGATTAGGGCCTGAAGCAATCCTGCGGTTTTGTGCCCAGCTCACAAGAAAGCGAGTTGAAGAAAGGAGCTCAGGGGCACTGTAATTCACAAACCTGCAGAGTTATAAATGACAGCTATCCTCCAAAAATATATTGAAGTAAGCCTGCGAAGGGGACTTGAAAACAGGGCAGAATTTCAGGAAAACGATTGCAGGGGGTAGACTGGAATTGCCCTGAAAGCATAGGAAAAGAGGCAGAACGTCGACAATGATGCACTTGGCCAAAAAGGGCGTATGCGTTTTTTCCTGAATATATTCAGGAAAAAACGCATACGCACTTTTTGGCCAACCAGGCAAGCCTGTAAAGGAAATCTGCACTACAATTAAGTCTCACTGCCCCCCGGGCAAAAGGGCCATCTGAAAAAAGTGTAAAATCCAGAAATGTAGGAAACGATATGGAGAAAAGGGAGCCTTGTTATGCTGATTGGCAGGATGTAAATTGCCAACAACCACCCTGGAGAAGTGTATGGTGTTTCCTGAAACACGTAAGAAACAAAGCAACACAGCCTATGGCACTTCCACTTATGGTCCTATAGCTTACGGAAATTAAAATCAAAAACAGACAGCCACCCCAATATTTGGGACGGCTGTGTTCCCAAGAAGCTCGTCTACAGTACCAGGTAAATATCCCAGAAAGCAAAAAATGGATAAAGAAGTTGTGGCACGTACGTGCAATGCAGTATCACTCAGCAATTAAATCTGTGTCATCAGGCCCGTAGCGGCATAGCGAATGGATGCAGGTACGGTGATTCTACGTGAACTACGTCACACAGAAAAAGAAACATCATAAGATATCACTAATACACGGAATGTAAACTTGACTACACATGAACTGAATTACAAAACAGAACAGGGTCTCAAATTTAGAAAACCAACTAGTGCTTGCTTATGGGGAAAGGTGCCATGGGGTGCTGCATAAAACCAGAGACTGAAATTAGCACAGATAACATTCCATAAGCCAAATATTTAATAGACAAGACCTACTCCTTGCTCAACGAAATGGACTCAACACCACATTTTCAACGCCTAGGAATATACCTGACTAGGAAGAATCTTAAAACCCATGGATATATATGTCTCCGTAAGAGAATCAAGCGTGTGTACAGCGGCTGAAACGCAGCAGTGAAAATCCGATAAATCCCATTATCAAAATAAATTTCGAAAACAAAACACAAAGACAGTGAAATAGAGAGCAATTCTTAAATAATTCCCTCAGGGCATGTGATGCAACCGGGATTTACCACATCAACACCAAGAGCTGGTTGAGACATAAGGCTGGACACTTCAGCCTGGTAGCATTGGTGAGTTTTGGTGAGCAAATGCAGACCCTTTGAAGTCATACTGCATGGTACCCATTCCATGGGTCCCAACTCTCCAGGTTCAAGGCATTCTTCCTCCAGCTAAAACATGCATGGGAAACCCAGAGTATCATCCACCGTGTGATTGGGAAACGATTTAAAATGCATCTCAGTTTTCGTATCCTGGTCCTTGGGTTCACCATTCCAGATGCTTTACTAACACTCTCCCTGCTCGGAGAGTCAGTGCCTTTAACCTCCTGTTTGGCACAGCTTGCAATTTCTGTGCAAGATGAACAGGAATAGGGAGAACCAATGAGAGACTAGCTGTAGGTGTCTGCACGGGCAAATGTAACGCTCATTGCCCACCAGGAAGAGGAATTAAACAAAGGCTCAGTGTGCCCTGCTGGAAACAGATTAGGGCCTGAAGCAATCCTGCGGTTTTGTGCCCAGCTCACAAGAAAGCGAGTTGAAGAAAGGAGCTCAGGGTCACTGTAATTCACAAACCTGCAGAGTTATAAATGTCAGCTATCCTCCAAAAATATATTGAAGTAAGCCTGCGAAGGGGACTTGAAAGCGGGGCAGAATTTCAGGAAAACGATTGCAGGGGGTAGACTGGAATTGCCCTGAAAGCATAGGAAAAGAGGCAGAACGTCGACAGTGATGCACTTGGCCAAAAAGGGCGTATGCGTTTTTTCCTGAATATATTCAGGAAAAAACGCATAAGCACTTTTTGGCCAACCAAGCAAGCCTGTAAAGGAAATCTGCACCACAATGAAGTCTCACTGCCCCCCGGGCAAAAGGGCCATCTGAAAAAAGTGTAAAATCCAGAAATGTAGGACAGGATATGGAGAACAGGGAGCCTTGTTATGCTGATTGGCAGGATGTAAATTGCCAGCAGCCACCCTGGAGAAGTGTATGGTGTTTCCTAAAACACGTAAGAAACAAAGCAACACAGCCTATGGCACTTCCACTTATGGTCCTATAGCTTACGGAAATTAAAATCAAAAACAGACAGCCACCCCAATATTTGGGACGCCTGTGTTCACAAGAAGCTCGTCTACAGTATCAGGTAAATATCCCAGAAAGCAAAAATTTGATAAAGAAGTTGTGGCACGTACGTACAATGCAATATCACTCAGCAATGAAATCTGTGTCATCAGGCCCGTAGCGGCATAGTGAGTGGATGCAGGTACGGTGAATCTACGTGAACTACGTCACACAGAAAAAGAAACATCATAAGATATCACTAATACACGGAATGTAAACTGGACTACACATGAACTGAATTACAAAACAGAACAGGGTCTCAAATTTAGAAAACCAACTAGTGCTTGCTTATGGGGAAAGGTGCGTTGGGGTGCTGCATAAAACCAGAGACTGAAATTAGCACAGATAACTTTCCATAAGCCAAATATGTAATAGACAAGACCTACTCCTTGCTCAGCGAAATGGACTCAACACCACATATTCAACACCTAGGAATATACCTGACTAGGAAGAATCTTAAAACCCATGGATATATATGTCTCCGTAAGAGAATCAAGCGTGTGTACAGTGGCCGAAACGCAGCAGTGAAAATCCGATAAATCCCATTATCAAAATAAATTTCGAAAACAAAACACAAAGACAGTGAAATAGAGAGCAATTCTTAAATAATTCACTCAGGGCATGTGATGCAACCGGGATTGACCACATCTACACCCACAGCTGGTTGAGACATAAGGCTGGACACTTCAGGCTGATAGCATTGGTGAGTTTCGGTGAGCAAATGCAGACCCTTTGAAGTCATACTGCATGGTACCCATTCCATGGGTCCCAACTCTCCAGGTTCAAGGGATTCTTCCTCCAGCTAAAACATGCATGGGAAACCCAGAGTATCGTCCACCGTGTGATTGGGAAACGATTTAAAATGCATCTCAGTTTTCGTATCCTGGTCCTCGGGTTCACCATTCCAGATGCTTTACTAACACTCTCCCCGCTTGGAGAGTCAGTGCCTTTAACGTCCTCTTTGGCACAGCTTGCAATTTCTGTGCAAGATGAACAGGAATAGGGAGAACCAATGAGAGACTAGCTGTAGGTGTCTGCACGGGCAAATGTAACGCTCATTGCCCACCAGGAAGAGGAATTAAACAAAGGCTCAGTGTACCCTGCTGGAAACAGATTAGGGCCTGAAGCAATCCTGCGGTTTTGTGCCCAGCTCACAAGAAAGCGAGTTGAAGAAAGGAGCTCAGGGGCACTGTAATTCACAAACCTGCCCCGTTATAAATGACAGCTATCTTCCAAAAGTATACTGAAGTAAGCCTGCGTAGGGGATTTGAAATCGGGGCAGAATTTCAGGAAAACGATTGCAGGGGGTAGACTGGAATTGCCCTGAAAGCATAGGAAAAGAGGCACAACGTCGACAATGATGCACTTGGCCAAAAAGGGCGTATGCGTTTTTTCCTGAATATATTCAGGAAAAAACGCATACGCCCTTTTTGGCCAACCAAGCAATCCTGTAAAGGAAATCTGCCCTACAATGAAATCTCACTGGCCCCCCCCGGGCAAAAGGGCCATCTGAAAAAAGTGTAAAATCCAGAAAGGTAGGACAGGATATGGAGAACAGGGAGCCTTGTTATGCTGATTGGCAGGATGTAAATTGCCAGCAGCCACCCTGGGGAAGTGTATGGTGTTTCCTGAAACACGTAAGAAACAAAGCAACACAGCCTATGGCACTTCCACTTATGGTCCTATAGCTTACGGAAATTAAAATCAAAAACAGACAGCCACCCCAATATTTGGGATGGCTGTGTTCACCAGAAGCTCGTCTACAGTATCAGGTAAATATCCCAGAAAGCAAAAAATGGATAAAGAAGTTGTGGCACGTACGTACAATGCAATATCACTCAGCAATGAAATCTGTGTCATCAGGCCCGTAGCGGCATAGTGAGTGGATGCAGGTACGGTGATTCTACGTGAACTACGTCACACAGAAAAATAAACATCATAAGATATCACTAATACACGGAATGTAAACTGGACTACACATGAACTGAATTACAAAACAGAACAGGGTCTCAAATTTAGGAAACCAACTAGTACTTGCTTATGGGGAAAGGTGCCTTGGGGTGCTGCATAAAACCAGAGACTGAAATTAGCACAGATAACTTTCCATAAGCCAAATATATAATAGACAAGACCTACTCCTTGTTCAACGAAATGGACCCAACACCACATATTCAACGCCTAGGAATATACCTGACTAGGAAGAATCTTAAAACCCATGGATATATATGTCTCCGTAAGAGAATCAAGCGTGTGTACAGCGGCATAAACGCAGCAGTGAAAATCCGATAAATCCCATTATCAAAATAAATTTCAAAAACAAAACACAAAGACAGTGAAATAGAGAGCAATTCTTAAATAATTCACTCAGGACATGTGATGCAACTGGGATTTAACACATCTACACCCAGAGCTGGTTGAGACATAAGGCTGGACACTTCAGCCTGATAGCATTGGTGAGTTTCGGTGAGCAAATGCAGACCCTTTGAAGTCATACTGCATGGTACCCATTCCATGGGTCCAAACTCTCCAGGTTCAAGGGATTCTTCCTCCAGCTAAAACATGCATGGGAAACACAGAGTATCGTCCACCGTGTGATTGGGAAAAGATTTAAAATGCATCTCAGTTTTCATATCCTGGTCCTCGGGTTCACCATTCCAGATGCTTTACTAACACTCTCCCCGCTTGGAGAGTCAGTGCCTTTAACCTCCTCTTTGGCACAGCTTGCAACTTCTGTGCAAGATGAACAGGAATAGGGAGAACCAATGAGAGACTAGCTGTAGGTGTCTGCACGGGCAAATATAACGCTCATTGCCCACCAGGAAGAGGAATTAAACAAAGGCTCAGAGTGCCCTGCTGGAAACAGATTAGGGCCTGAAGCAATCCTGCGGTTTTGTGCCCAGCTCACAAGAAAGCGAGTTGAAGAAAGGAGCTCAGGGGCACTGTAATTCACAAACCTGCAGAGTTATAAATGACAGCTATCCTCCAAAAATATATTGAAGTAAGCCTGCGAAGGGGACTTGAAAGCGGGGCAGAATTTCAGGAAAACGATTGCAGGGGGTAGACTGGAATTGCCCTGAAAGCATAGGAAAAGAGGCAGAACGTCGACAATGATGCACTTGGCCAAAAAGTGCGTATGCGTTTTTTCCTGAATATATTCAGGAAAAAATGCATACGCCCTTTTTGGCCAACCAAGCAAGCCTGTAAAGGAAATCTGCACTACAATGAAATCTCACTGCCCCCCGGGCAAAAGGGCCATCTGAAAAAAGTGTAAAATCCAGAAAGGTAGGACAGGATATGGAGAACAGGGAGCCTTGTTATGCTGATTGGCAGGATGTAAATTGCCAGCAGCCACCCTGGAGAAGTGTATGGTGTTTCCTGAAACACGTAAGAAACAAAGCAACACAGCCTATGGCACTTCCACTTATGGTCCTATAGCTTACGGAAATTAAAATCAAAAACAGACAGCCACCCCAATATTTGGGACGCCTGTGTTCACAAGAAGCTCGTCTACAGTATCAGGTAAATATCCCAGAAAGCAAAAAATGGATAAAGAAGTTGTGGCACGTACGTACAATGCAATATCACTCAGCAATGAAATCTGTGTCATCAGGCCCGTAGCGGCATAGTGAGTGGATGCAGGTACGGTGATTCTACGTGAACTACGTCACACAGAAAAAGAAACATCATAAGATATCACTAATACACGGAATGTAAACTTGACTACACATGAACTGAATTACAAAACAGAACAGGGTCTCAAATTTAGAAAACCAACTAGTGCTTGCTTATGGGGAAAGGTGCGTTGGGGTGCTGCATAAAACCAGAGACTGAAATTAGCACAGATAACTTTCCATAAGCCAAATATGTAATAGACAAGACCTACTCCTTGCTCAACGAAATGGACCCAAAACCACATATTCAACGCCTAGGAATATACCTGACTAGGAAGAATCTTAAAACCCATGGATATATATGTCTCCATAAGAGAATCAAGCGTGTGTACAGCGGTCGAAACGCAGCAGTGAAAATCCGATAAATCCCATTATCAAAATAAATTTCGAAAACAAAACACAAAGACAGTGAAATAGAGAGCAATTCTTAAATAATTCACTCAGGGCATGTGATGCAACCGTGATTGACCACATCTACACCCAGAGCTGGTTGAGACATAAGGCTGGACATTTCAGGCTGATAGCATTGGTGAGTTTTGGGGAGCAAATGCAGACCCTTTGAAGTCATACTGCATGGTACCCATTCCATGGGTCCCAACTCTCCAGGTTCAAGGCATTCTTCCTCCAGCTAAAACATGCATGGGAAACCCAGAGTATCGTCCACCGTGTGATTGGGAAACGATTTAAAATGCATCTCAGATTTCGTATCCTGGTCCTCAGGTTCACCATTCCAGATGCTTTACTAACACTCTCCCCGCATAGAGAGTCAGTGCCTTTAACCTCCTCCTTGGCACAGCTTGCAATTTCTGTGCAAGATGAACAGGAATAGGGAGAACCAATGAGAGACTAGCTGTAGGTGTCTTCACGGGCAAATGTAACGCTCATTGCCGAACAGGAAGAGGAATTAAACAAAGGCTCAGCGTTCCCTGCTGAAAACAGATTAGGGCCTGAAGCAATCCTGCGGTTTTGTGCCCAGCTCACAAGAAAGCGAGTTGAAGAAAGGAGCTCAGGGGCACTGTAATTCACAAACCTGCAGAGTTATAAATGACAGCTATCCTCCAAAAATATATTGAAGTAAGCCTGCGAAGGGGACTTGAAAGCAGGGCAGAATTTCAGGAAAACGATTGCAGGGGGTAGACTGGAATTGCCCTGAAAGCATAGGAAAAGAGGCAGAACGTCGACAATGATGCACTTGGCCAAAAAGGGCATATGCGTTTTTTCCTGAATATATTCAGGAAAAAACGCATACGCCCTTTTTGGCCAACCAGGCAAGCCTGTAAAGGAAATCTGCACTACAATTAAGTCTCACTGCCCCCCGGGCAAAAGGGCCATCTGAAAAAAGTGTAAAATCCAGAAATGTAGGAAAGGATATGGAGAAAAGGGAGCCTTGTTATGCTGATTGGCAGGATGTAAATTGCCAACAACCACCCTGGAGAAGTGTATGGTGTTTCCTGAAACACGTAAGAAATAAAGCAACACAGCCTATGGCAATTGCACTTATGGTCCTATTCCTTAGGGAAATTAAAATCAAAAACAGAGAGCCACCCCAACGTTTGGGACGGCTGTGTTCCCAAGAAGCTCGTCTACAGTACCAGGTAAATATCCCAGAAAGCAAAAAATGGATAAAGAAGTTGTGGCACGTACGTGCAATGCAGTATCACTCAGCAATGAAATCTGTGTCATCAGGCCCGTAGCGGCATAGTGAGAGGATGCAGATACGGTGATTCTACGTGAACTACGTCACACAGAAAAAGAAACATCATAAGATATCACTAATACACGGAATGTAAACTTGACTACACATGAACTGAATTACAAAACAGAACAGGGTCTCAAATTTAGAAAACCAACTAGTGCTTGCTTATGGGGAAAGGTGCCTTGGGGTGCTGCATAAAACCAGAGATTGAAATTAGCACAGATAACATTCCATAAGCCAAATATGTAATAGACAAGACCTACTCCTTGCTCAACGAAATGGACTCAACACCACATATTCAATGCCTAGGAATATACCTGACTAGGAAGAATCTTAAAACCCATGGATATATATGTCTCCGTAAGAGAATCAAGCGTGTGTATAGCGGCCGAAACGCAGCAGTGAAAATCCGATAAATCCCATTATCAAAATAAATTTCGAAACAAAACACAAAGACAGTGAAATAGAGAGCAATTCTTAAATAATTCACTCAGGGAATGTGATGCAACCGGGATTGACCACATCTACACCCAGAGCTGGTTGACACATAAGGCTGGACACTTCAGGCTGATAGCATTGGTGAGTTTCGGTGAGCAAATGCAGACCCTTTGAAGTCATACTGCATGGTACCTATTCCATGGGTCCCAACTCTTCAGGTTCAAGGGATTCTTCCTCCAGCTAAAACATGCATGGGAAACCCACAGTATGGTCCACCGTGTGATTCGGAAACGATTTACAATGCATCTTAGTTTTCGTATCCTGGTCCTCGGGTTCACCATTCCAGATGCTTTACTAACACTCTCCCTGCTTGGAGAGTCAGTGCCTTTAACCTCCTGCTTGGCACAGCTTGCAATTTCTGTGCAAGATGAACAGGAATAGGGAGAACCAATGAGAGAGTAGCTGTAGGTGTCTGCACGGGCAAATGTAACGCTCATTTCCCACCAGGAAGAGGAATTAACCAAAGGCTCAGCATGCCCTGCTGGAAACAGATTAGGGCCTGAAGCAATCCTGCGGTTTTGTGCCCAGCTCACAAGAAAGCGAGTTGAAGAAAGGAGCTCAGGGGCACTGTAATTCACAAACCTGCAGAGTTATAAATGTCAGCTATCCTCCAAAAATATATTGAAGTAAGCCTGCGAAGGGGACTTGAAAGCAGGGCAGAATTTCAGGAAAACGATTGCAGGGGGTAGACTGGAATTGCCCTGAAAGCATAGGAAAAGAGGCAGATCGTCGACAGTGATGCACTTGGCCAAAAAGGGCGTATGCGTTTTTTCCTGAATATATTCAGGAAAAAACGCATAAGCACTTTTTGGCCAACCAAGCAAGCCTGTAAAGGAAATCTGCACCACAATGAAGTCTCACTGCCCCCCGGGCAAAAGGGCCATCTGAAAAAAGTGTAAAATCCAGAAATGTAGGACAGGATATGGAGAACAGGGAGCCTTGTTATGCTGATTGGCAGGATGTAAATTGCCAGCAGCCACCATGGAGAAGTGTATGGTGTTTCCTGAAACACGTAACAAACAAAGCAACACAGCCTATGGCACTTCCACTTATGGTCCTATAGCTTACGGAAATTAAAATCAAAAACAGACAGCCACCCCAATATTTGGGACGGCTGTGTTCACAAGAAGCTCGTCTACAGTATCAGGTAAATATCCCAGAAAGCAAAAATTGGATAAAGAAGTTGTGGCACGTACGTACAATGCAATATCACTCAGCAATGAAATCTGTGTCATCAGGCCCGTAGCGGCATAGTGAGTGGATGCAGGTACGGTGAATC
The DNA here is from genome assembly GCF_963924675.1 of Phocoena phocoena. Lineage (NCBI taxonomy): Eukaryota > Metazoa > Chordata > Mammalia > Artiodactyla > Phocoenidae > Phocoena > Phocoena phocoena. The sequence goes on along the minus strand of NW_027077652.1, from coordinate 103,740 downwards.
TACGTGAACTACGTCACACAGAAAAAGAAACATCATAAGATATCACTAATACACGGAATGTAAACTGGACTACACATGAACTGAATTACAAAACAGAACAGGGTCTCAAATTTAGAAAACCAACTAGTGCTTGCTTATGGGGAAAGGTGCGTTGGGGTGCTGCATAAAACCAGAGACTGAAATTAGCACAGATAACTTTCCATAAGCCAAATATGTAATAGACAAACCTACTCCTTGCTCAGCGAAATGGACTCAACACCACATATTCAACACCTAGGAATATACCTGACTAGGAAGAATCTTAAAACCCATGGATATATATGTCTCCGTAAGAGAATCAAGCGTGTGTACAGTGGCCGAAACGCAGCAGTGAAAATCCGATAAATCCCATTATCAAAATAAATTTCGAAAACAAAACACAAAGACAGTGAAATAGAGAGCAATTCTTCACTAATTCACTCAGGGCATGTGATGCAACCGGGATTGACCACATCTACACCCACAGCTGGTTGAGACATAAGGCTGGACACTTCAGGCTGATAGCATTGGTGAGTTTCGGTGAGCAAATGCAGACCCTTTGAAATCATACTGCATGGTACCCATTCCATGGGTCCAAACTCTCCAGGTTCAAGGGATTCTTCCTCCAGCTAAAACATGCATGGGAAACACAGAGTATCGTCCACCGTGTGATTGGGAAAAGATTTAAAATGCATCTCAGTTTTCGTATCCTGGTCCTCGGGTTCACCATTCCAGATGCTTTACTAACACTCTCCCCGCTTGGAGAGTCAGTGCCTTTAACCTCCTCTTTGGCACAGCTTGCAACTTCTGTGCAAGATGAACAGGAATAGGGAGAACCAATGAGAGACTAGCTGTAGGTGTCTGCACGGGCAAATGTAACGCTCATTGCCCACCAGGAAGAGGAATTAAACAAAGGCTCAGAGTGCCCTGCTGGAAACAGATTAGGGCCTGAAGCAATCCTGCGGTTTTGTGCCCAGCTCACAAGAAAGCGAGTTGAAGAAAGGAGCTCAGGGGCACTGTAATTCACAAACCTGCAGAGTTATAAATGACAGCTATCCTCCAAAAATATATTGAAGTAAGCCTGCGAAGGTGACTTGAAAGCGGGGCAGAATTTCAGGAAAACGATTGCAGGGGGTAGACTGGAATTGCCCTGAAAGCATAGGAAAAGAGGCAGAACGTCGACAATGATGCACTTGGCCAAAAAGTGCGTATGCGTTTTTTCCTGAATATATTCAGGAAAAAACGCATACGCCCTTTTTGGCCAACCAAGCAAGCCTGTAAAGGAAATCTGCACTACAATGAAATCTCACTGCCCCCCGGGCAAAAGGGCCATCTGAAAAAAGTGTAAAATCCAGAAAGGTAGGACAGGATATGGAGAACAGGGAGCCTTGTTATGCTGATTGGCAGGATGTAAATTGCCAGCAGCCACCCTGGAGAAGTGTATGGTGTTTCCTGAAACACGTAAGAAACAAAGCAACACAGCCTATGGCACTTCCACTTATGGTCCTATAGCTTACGGAAATTAAAATCAAAAACAGACAGCCACCCCAATATTTGGGACGCCTGTGTTCACAAGAAGCTCGTCTACAGTATCAGGTAAATATCCCAGAAAGCAAAAAATGGATAAAGAAGTTGTGGCACGTACGTACAATGCAATATCACTCAGCAATGAAATCTGTGTCATCAGGCCCGTAGCGGCATAGTGAGTGGATGCAGGTACGGTGATTCTACGTGAACTACGTCACACAGAAAAAGAAACATCATAAGATATCACTAATACACGGAATGTAAACTTGACTACACATGAACTGAATTACAAAACAGAACAGGGTCTCAAATTGAGAAAACCAACTAGTGCTTGCTTATGGGGAAAGGTGCGTTGGGGTGCTGCATAAAACCAGAGACTGAAATTAGCACAGATAACATTCCATAAGCCAAATATGTAATAGACAAGACCTACTCCTTGCTCAACGAAATGGACTCAACACCACATAGTCAACGCCTAGGAATATACCTGACTAGGAAGAATCTTAAAACCCATGGATATATATGTCTCCGTAAGAGAATCAAGCGTGTGTACAGCGGCGGAAATGCAGCAGTGAAAATCCGATAAATCCCATTATCAAAATAAATTTCGAAAACAAAACACAAAGACAGTGAAATAGAGAGCAATTCTTAAATAATTCACTCAGGGCATGTGATGCAACCGGGATTGACCACATCTACACCCAGAGCTGGTTGAGACATAAGGCTGGACACTTCAGGCTGATAGCACTGGTGAGTTTCGGTGAGCAAATGCAGACCCTTTTTAAGTCATACTGCATGGTACCCATTCCAAGGGTCCCAACTCTCCAGGTTCAAGGCATTCTTCCTCCAGCTAAAACATGCATGGGAAACCCAGAGTATCGTCCACCGTGTGATTGGGAAACGATTTAAAATGCATCTCAGTTTTCGTATCCTGGTCCTCGGGTTCACCATTCCAGATGCTTTACTAACACTCTCCCCGCTTGGAGAGTCAGTGCCTTTAACCTCCTGTTTGGCACAGCTTGCCATTTCTGTGCAAGATGAACAGGAATAGGGAGAACCAATGAGAGACTAGCTGTAGGTGTCTGCACGGGCAAATGTGACGCTCATTGCCCACCAGGAAGAGGAATTAAACAAAGGCTCAGTGTGCCCTGCTGGAAACAGATTAGGGCCTGAAGCAATCCTGCGGTTTTGTGCCCAGCTCACAAGAAAGCGAGTTGAAGAAAGGAGCTCAGGGGCACTGTACTTCACAAACCTGCAGAGTTATAAATGACAGCTATCTTCCAAAAATATATTGAAGTAAGCCTGCGAAGGGGACTTGAAAGCGGGGCTGAATTTCAGGAAAACGATTGCAGGGGGTAGACTGGAATTGCCCTGAAAGCATAGGAAAAGAGGCACAATGTCGACAATGATGCACTTGGCCAAAAAGCGCGTATGCGTTTTTTCCTGAATATATTCAGGAAAAAACGCATACGCCCTTTTTGGCCAACCAAGCAAGCCTGTAAAGGAAATCTGCACTACAATGAAATCTCACTGCCCCCCCGGGCAAAAGGGCCATCTGAAAAAAGTGTAAAATCCAGAAAGGTAGGACAGGATATGGAGAACAGGGAGCCTTGTTATGCTGATTGGCAGGATGTAAATTGCCAGCAACCACCCTGGAGAAGTGTATGGTGTTTCCTGAAACACGTAAGAAACAAAGCAACACAGCCTATGGCACTTCCACTTATGGTCCTATAGCTTACGGAAATTAAAATCAAAAACAGACAGCCACCCCAATATTTGGGACACCTGTGTTCACAAGAAGCTCGTCTACAGTATCAGGTAAATATCCCAGAAAGCAAAAAATGGATAAAGAAGTTGTGGCACGTACGTACAATGCAATATCCCTCAGCAATGAAATCTGTGTCATCAGGCCCGTAGCGGCATAGTGAGTGGATGCAGGTACAGTGATTCTACATGAACTACGTCACACAGAAAAAGAAACATCATAAGATATCACTAATACACGGAATGTAAACTTGACTACACATGAACTGAATTACAAAACAGAACAGGGTCTCAAATTTAGAAAACCAACTAGTGCTTGCTTATGGGGAAAGGTGCGTTGGGGTGCTGCATAAAACCAGAGACTGAAATTAGCACAGATAACATTCCATAAGCCAAATATGTAATAGACAAGACCTACTCCTTGCTCAACGAAATGGACTCAACACCACATATTCAACGCCTAGGAATATACCTGACTAGGAAGAATCTTAAAACCCATGGATATATATGTCTCCGTAAGAGAATCAAGCGTGTGTACAGCGGCGGAAATGCAGCAGTGAAAATCCGATAAATCCCATTATCAAAATAAATTTCGAAAACAAAACACAAAGACAGTGAAATAGAGAGCAATTCTTAAATAATTCACTCAGGGCATGTGATGCAACCGGGATTGACCACATCTACACCCAGAGCTGGTTGAGACATAAGGCTGGACACTTCAGGCTGATAGCACTGGTGAGTTTCGGTGAGCAAATGCAGACCCTTTGAAGTCATACTGCATGGTACCCATTCCATGGGTCCCAACTCTCCAGGTTCAAGGCATTCTTCCTCCAGCTAAAACATGCATGGGAAACCCAGAGTATCGTCCACCGTGTGATTGGGAAACGATTTAAAATGCATCTCAGTTTTCGTATCCTGGTCCTCGGGTTCACCATTCCAGATGCTTTACTAACACTCTCCCCGCTTGTAGAGTCAGTGCCTTTAACCTCCTGTTTCCACAGCTTGCCATTTCTGTGCGAGATGAACAGGAATAGGGAGAACCAATGAGAGACTAGCTGTAGGTGTCTGCACGGGCAAATGTAACGCTCATTGCCCACCAGGAAGAGGAATTAAACAAAGGCTCAGTGTGCCCTGCTGGAAAGAGATTAGGGCCTGAAGCAATCCTGCGGTTTTGTGCCCAGCTCACAAGAAAGCGAGTTGAAGAAAGGAGCTCAGGGGCACTGTACTTCACAAACCTGCAGAGTTATAAATGACAGCTATCCTCCAAAAATATATTGAAGTAAGCCTGCGAAGGGGACTTGAAAGCGGGGCTGAATTTCAGGAAAACGATTGCAGGGGGTAGACTGGAATTGCCCTGAAAGCATAGGAAAAGAGGCACAACGTCGACAATGATGCACTTGGCCAAAAAGGGCGTATGCGTTTTTTCCTGAATATATTCAGGAAAAAACGCATACGCACTTTTTGGCCAACCAAGCAAGCCTGTAAAGGAAATCTGCACTACAATGAAGTCTCACTGCCCCTCGGGCAAGAGGGCCATCTGAAAAAAGTGTAAAATCCAGAAAGGTAGGACAGGATATGGAGAACAGGGAGCCTTGTTATGCTGATTGGCAGGATGTAAATTGCCAGCAGCCACCCTGGAGAAGTGTATGGTGTTTCCTGAAACACGTAAGAAACAAAGCAACACAGCCTATGGCACTTCCACTTATGGTCCTATAGCTTACGGAAATTAAAATCAAAAACAGACAGCCACCCCAATATTTGGGACGGCTGTGTTCACAAGAAGCTCGTCTACAGGATCAGGTAAATATCCCAGAAAGCAAAAAATGGATAAAGAAGTTGTGGCACGTACATGCAATGCAATAACACTCAGCAATGAAATCTGTGTCATCAGGCCCGTAGCGGCATAGTGAGTGGATGCAGGTACGGTGATTGTACGTGAACTACGTCACACAGAAAAAGAAACATCATAAGATATCACTAATACACGGAATGTAAACTTGACTACACATGAACTGAATTACAAAACAGAACAGGGACTCAAATTTAGAAAACCAACTAGTGCTTGCTTATGGGGAAAGGTGCGTTGGGGTGCTCCATAAAACCAGAGACTGAAATTAATACAGATAACATTCCATAAGCCAAATATGTAATAGACAAGACCTACTCCTTGCTCAACGAAATGGACTCAACACCACATATTCAATGCCTAGGAATATACCTGACTAGGAAGAATCTTAAAACCCATGGATATATATGTCTCCGTTAGAGAATCAAGCGTGTGTACAGCGGCGGAAATGCAGCAGTGAAAATCCGATAAATCCCATTATCAAAATAAATTTCGAAAACAAAACACAAAGACAGTGAAATAGAGAGCAATTCTTAAATAATTCACTCAGGGCATGTGATGCAACCGGGATTGACCACATCTACACCCAGAGCTGGTTGAGACATAAGGCTGGACACTTCAGCCTGATAGCATTGGTGAGTTTCGGTGAGCAAATGCAGACCCTTTGAAGTCATACTGCATGGTACCCATTCCATGGGTCCCAACTCTCCAGGTTCAAGGGATTCTTCCTCCAGCTAAAACATGCATGGGAAACCCAGAGTATCGTCCACCGTGTGATTGGGAAACGATTTAAAATGCATCTCAGTTTTCGTTTCCTGGTCCTCGGGTTCACCATTCCAGATGCTTTACTAACACTCTCCCCGCTTGGAGAGTCAGTGCCTTTAACCTCCTGTTTGGCACAGCTTGCCATTTCTGTGCAAGATGAACAGGAATAGGGAGAACCAATGAGAGACTAGCTGTAGGTGTCTGCACGGGCAAATGTAACGCTCATTGCCCACCAGGAAGAGGAATTAAACAAAGGCTCAGTGTGCCCTGCTGGAAACAGATTAGGGCCTGAAGCAATCCTGCGGTTTTGTGCCCAGCTCACAAGAAAGAGAGTTGAAGAAAGGAGCTCAGGGGCACTGTACTTCACAAACCTGCAGAGTTATAAATGACAGCTATCCTCCAAAAATATATTGAAGTAAGCCTGCGAAGGGGACTTGAAAGCGGGGCTGAATTTCAGGAAAACGATTGCAGGGGGTAGACTGGAATTGCCCTGAAAGCATAGGAAAAGAGGCACAACGTCGACAATGATGCACTTGGCCAAAAAGGGCGTATGCGTTTTTTCCTGAATATATTCAGGAAAAAACGCATACGCCCTTTTTGGCCAACCAAGCAAGCCTGTAAAGGAAATCTGCACTACAATGAAATCTCACTGCCCCCCCGGGCAAAAGGGCCATCTGAAAAAAGTGTAAAATCCAGAAAGGTAGGACAGGATATGGAGAACAGGGAGCCTTGTTATGCTGATTGGCAGGATGTAAACTGCCAGCAGCCACCCTGGAGAAGTGTATGGTGTTTCCAGAAACACGTAAGAAACAAAGCAACACAGCCTATGGCACTTCCACTTATGGTCCTATAGCTTACGGAAATTAAAATCAAAAACAGACAGCCACCCCAATATTTGGGACGGCTGTGTTCACAAGAAGCTCGTCTACAGTATCAGGTAAATATCCCAGAAAGCAAGAAATGGATAAAGAAGTTGTGGAACGTACGTACAATGCAATATCACTCAGCAATGAAATCTGTGTCATCAGGCCCGTAGCGGCATAGTGAGTGGATGCAGGTACGGTGATTCTACGTGAACTACGTCACACAGAAAAAGAAACATCATAAGATATCACTAATACACGGAATGTAAACTTGAATACACATGAACTGAATTACAAAAAAGAACAGGGTCTCAAATTTAGAAAACCAACTAGTGCTTGCTTATGGGGAAAGGTGCCTTGGGGTGCTGCATAAAACCAGACACTAAAATTAGCACAGATAATTTTCCATAAGCCAAATATGTAATAGACAAGACCTACTCCTTGCTCAACGAAATGGACCCAACACCACATATTCAACGCCTAGGAATATACCTGACTAGGAAGAATCTTAAAACCCATGGATATATATGTCTCCGTAAGAGAATCAAGCGTGTGTACAGCGGCCGAAACGCAGCAGTGAAAATCCGATAAATCCCATTATCAAAATAAATTTCGAAAACAAAACACAAAGACAGTGAAATAGAGAGCAATTCTTAAATAATTCACTCAGGGCATGTGATGCAACCGGGATTGACCACATCTACACCCAGAGCTGGTTGAGACATAAGGCTGGACACTTCTGGCTGATAGCACTGGTGAGTTTCGGTGAGCAAATGCAGACCCTTTGAAGTCATACTGCATGGTACCCATTCCATGGGTCCCAACTCTCCAGGTTCAAGGCATTCTTCCTCCAGCTAAAACATGCATGGGAAACCCAGAGTATCGTCCACCGTGTGATTGGGAAACGATTTAAAATGCATCTCAGTTTTCGTATCCTGGTCCTCGGGTTCACCATTCCAGATGCTTTCCTAACACTCTCCCCGCTTGGAGAGTCAGTGCCTTTAACCTCCTGTTTGGCACAGCTTGCCATTTCTGTGCAAGATGAACAGGAATAGGGAGAACCAATGAGAGACTAGCTGTAGGTGTCTGCACGGGCAAATGTAACGCTCATTGCCCACCAGGAAGAGGAATTAAACAAAGGCTCAGTGTGCCCTGCTGGAAACAGATTAGGGCCTGAAGCAATCCTGCGGTTTTGTGCCCAGCTCACAAGAAAGCGAGTTGAAGAAAGGAGCTCAGGGGCACTGTACTTCACAAACCTGCAGAGTTATAAATGACAGCTCTCCTCCTAAAATATATTGAAGTAAGCCTGCGAAGGGGACTTGAAAGCGGGGCTGAATTTCAGGAAAACGATTGCAGGGGGTAGACTGGAATTGCCCTGAAAGCATAGGAAAAGAGGCAGAACGTCGACAATGATGCACTTGGCCAAAAAGTGCGTATGCGTTTTTTCCTGAATATATTCAGGAAAAAACGCATACGCCCTTTTTGGCCAACCAAGCAAGCCTGTAAAGGAAATCTGCACTACAATGAAATCTCACTGCCCCCCGGGCAAAAGGGCCATCTGAAAAAAGTGTAAAATCCAGAAAGGTAGGACAGGATATGGAGAACAGGGAGCCTTGTTATGCTGATTGGCAGGATGTAAATTGCCAGCAGCCACCCTGGAGAAGTGTATGGTGTTTCCTGAAACACGTAAGAAACAAAGCAACACAGCCTATGGCACTTCCACTTATGGTCCTATAGCTTACGGAAATTAAAATCAAAAACAGACAGCCACCCCAATATTTGGGACGGCTGTGTTCACAAGAAGCTCGTCTACAGTATCAGGTAAATATCCCAGAAAGCAAGAAATGGATAAAGAAGTTGTGGCACGTACGTACAATGCAATATCACTCAGCAATGAAATCTGTGTCATCAGGCCCGTAGCGGCATAGTGAGTGGATGCAGGTACGGTGATTCTACGTGAACTACGTCACACAGAAAAAGAAACATCATAAGATATCACTAATACACGGAATGTAAACTTGACTACACATGAACTGAATTACAAAACAGAACAGGGTCTCAAATTGAGAAAACCAACTAGTGCTTGCTTATGGGGAAAGGTGCGTTGGGGTGCTGCATAAAACCAGAGACTGAAATTAGCACAGATAACATTCCATAAGCCAAATATGTAATAGACAAGACCTACTCCTTGCTCAACGAAATGGACTCAACACCACATAGTCAACGCCTAGGAATATACCTGACTAGGAAGAATCTTAAAACCCATGGATATATATGTCTCCGTAAGAGAATCAAGCGTGTGTACAGCGGCGGAAATGCAGCAGTGAAAATCCGATAAATCCCATTATCAAAATAAATTTCGAAAACAAAACACAAAGACAGTGAAATAGAGAGCAATTCTTAAATAATTCACTCAGGGCATGTGATGCAACCGGGATTGACCACATCTACACCCAGAGCTGGTTGAGACATAAGGCTGGACACTTCAGGCTGATAGCACTGGTGAGTTTCGGTGAGCAAATGCAGACCCTTTTTAAGTCATACTGCATGGTACCCATTCCAAGGGTCCCAACTCTCCAGGTTCAAGGCATTCTTCCTCCAGCTAAAACATGCATGGGAAACCCAGAGTATCGTCCACCGTGTGATTGGGAAACGATTTAAAATGCATCTCAGTTTTCGTATCCTGGTCCTCGGGTTCACCATTCCAGATGCTTTACTAACACTCTCCCCGCTTGGAGAGTCAGTGCCTTTAACCTCCTGTTTGGCACAGCTTGCCATTTCTGTGCAAGATGAACAGGAATAGGGAGAACCAATGAGAGACTAGCTGTAGGTGTCTGCACGGGCAAATGTGACGCTCATTGCCCACCAGGAAGAGGAATTAAACAAAGGCTCAGTGTGCCCTGCTGGAAACAGATTAGGGCCTGAAGCAATCCTGCGGTTTTGTGCCCAGCTCACAAGAAAGCGAGTTGAAGAAAGGAGCTCAGGGGCACTGTACTTCACAAACCTGCAGAGTTATAAATGACAGCTATCTTCCAAAAATATATTGAAGTAAGCCTGCGAAGGGGACTTGAAAGCGGGGCTGAATTTCAGGAAAACGATTGCAGGGGGTAGACTGGAATTGCCCTGAAAGCATAGGAAAAGAGGCACAATGTCGACAATGATGCACTTGGCCAAAAAGCGCGTATGCGTTTTTTCCTGAATATATTCAGGAAAAAACGCATACGCCCTTTTTGGCCAACCAAGCAAGCCTGTAAAGGAAATCTGCACTACAATGAAATCTCACTGCCCCCCCGGGCAAAAGGGCCATCTGAAAAAAGTGTAAAATCCAGAAAGGTAGGACAGGATATGGAGAACAGGGAGCCTTGTTATGCTGATTGGCAGGATGTAAATTGCCAGCAACCACCCTGGAGAAGTGTATGGTGTTTCCTGAAACACGTAAGAAACAAAGCAACACAGCCTATGGCACTTCCACTTATGGTCCTATAGCTTACGGAAATTAAAATCAAAAACAGACAGCCACCCCAATATTTGGGACACCTGTGTTCACAAGAAGCTCGTCTACAGTATCAGGTAAATATCCCAGAAAGCAAAAAATGGATAAAGAAGTTGTGGCACGTACGTACAATGCAATATCCCTCAGCAATGAAATCTGTGTCATCAGGCCCGTAGCGGCATAGTGAGTGGATGCAGGTACAGTGATTCTACATGAACTACGTCACACAGAAAAAGAAACATCATAAGATATCACTAATACACGGAATGTAAACTTGACTACACATGAACTGAATTACAAAACAGAACAGGGTCTCAAATTTAGAAAACCAACTAGTGCTTGCTTATGGGGAAAGGTGCGTTGGGGTGCTGCATAAAACCAGAGACTGAAATTAATACAGATAACATTCCATAAGCCAAATATGTAATAGACAAGACCTACTCCTTGCTCAACGAAATGGACTCAACACCACATATTCAATGCCTAGGAATATACCTGACTAGGAAGAATCTTAAAACCCATGGATATATATGTCTCCGTTAGAGAATCAAGCGTGTGTACAGCGGCGGAAATGCAGCAGTGAAAATCCGATAAATCCCATTATCAAAATAAATTTCGAAAACAAAACACAAAGACAGTGAAATAGAGAGCAATTCTTAAATAATTCACTCAGGGCATGTGATGCAACCGGGATTGACCACATCTACACCCAGAGCTGGTTGAGACATAAGGCTGGACACTTCAGCCTGATAGCATTGGTGAGTTTCGGTGAGCAAATGCAGACCCTTTGAAGTCATACTGCATGGTACCCATTCCATGGGTCCCAACTCTCCAGGTTCAAGGGATTCTTCCTCCAGCTAAAACATGCATGGGAAACCCAAAGTATCGTCCACCGTGTGATTGGGAAACGATTTAAAATGCATCTCAGTTTTCGTTTCCTGGTCCTCGGGTTCACCATTCCAGATGCTTTACTAACACTCTCCCCGCTTGGAGAGTCAGTGCCTTTAACCTCCTGTTTGGCACAGCTTGCCATTTCTGTGCAAGATGAACAGGAATAGGGAGAACCAATGAGAGACTAGCTGTAGGTGTCTGCACGGGCAAATGTAATGCTCATTGCCCACCAGGAAGAGGAATTAAACAAAGGCTCAGTGTGCCCTGCTGGAAACAGATTAGGGCCTGAAGCAATCCTGCGGTTTTGTGCCCAGCTCACAAGAAAGAGAGTTGAAGAAAGGAGCTCAGGGGCACTGTACTTCACAAACCTGCAGAGTTATAAATGACAGCTATCCTCCAAAAATATATTGAAGTAAGCCTGCGAAGGGGACTTGAAAGCGGGGCTGAATTTCAGGAAAACGATTGCAGGGGGTAGACTGGAATTGCCCTGAAAGCATAGGAAAAGAGGCACAACGTCGACAATGATGCACTTCGCCAAAAAGGGCGTATGCGTTTTTTCCTGAATATATTCAGGAAAAAACGCATACGCCCTTTTTGGCCAACCAAGCAAGCCTGTAATGGAAATCTGCACTACAATGAAATCTCACTGCCCCCCCGGGCAAAAGGGCCATCTGAAAAAAGTGTAAAATCCAGAAAGGTAGGACAGGATATGGAGAACAGGGAGCCTTGTTATGCTGATTGGCAGGATGTAAACTGCCAGCAGCCACCCTGGAGAAGTGTATGGTGTTTCCAGAAACACGTAAGAAACAAAGCAACACAGCCTATGGCACTTCCACTTATGGTCCTATAGCATACGGAAATTAAAATCAAAAACAGACAGCCACCGCAATATTTGGGACGGCTGTGTTCACAAGAAGCTCGTCTACAGTATCAGGTAAATATCCCAGAAAGCAAGAAATGGATAAAGAAGTTGTGGAACGTACGTACAATGCAATATCACTCAGCAATGAAATCTGTGTCATCAGGCCCGTAGCGGCATAGTGAGTGGATGCAGGTACGGTGATTCTACGTGAACTACGTCACACAGAAAAAGAAACATCATAAGATATCACTAATACACGGAATGTAAACTTGAATACACATGAACTGAATTACAAAAAAGAACAGGGTCTCAAATTTAGAAAACCAACTAGTGCTTGCTTATGGGGAAAGGTGCCTTGGGGTGCTGCATAAAACCAGACACTAAAATTAGCACAGATAATTTTCCATAAGCCAAATATGTAATAGACAAGACCTACTCCTTGCTCAACGAAATGGACCCAACACCACATATTCAACGCCTAGGAATATACCTGACTAGGAAGAATCTTAAAACCCATGGATATATATGTCTCCGTAAGAGAATCAAGCGTGTGTACAGCGGCCGAAACGCAGCAGTGAAAATCCGATAAATCCCATTATCAAAATAAATTTCGAAAACAAAACACAAAGACAGTGAAATAGAGAGCAATTCTTAAATAATTCACTCAGGGCATGTGATGCAACCGGGATTGACCACATCTACACCCAGAGCTGGTTGAGACATAAGGCTGGACACTTCAGGCTGATAGCATTGGTGAGTTTCGGTGAGCAAATGCAGACCCTTTGAAGTCATACTGCATGGTACCCATTCCATGGGTCCCAACTCTCCATGTTCAAGGGATTCTTCCTCCAGCTAAAACATGCATGGGAAACCCAGAGTATCGTCCACCGTGTGATTGGGAAATGATTTAAAATGCATCTCAGTTTTCGTTTCCTGGTCCTCGGGTTCACCATTCCAGATGCTTTACTAACACTCTCCCCGCTTGGAGAGTCAGTGCCTTTAACCTCCTGTTTCGCACAGCTTGCAATTTCTGTGCAAGATGAACAGGAATAGGGAGAACCAATGAGAGACTAGCTGTAGGTGTCTGCACGGGCAAATGTAATGCTCATTGCCCACCAGGAAGAGGAATTAAACAAAGGCTCAGTGTGCCCTGCTGGAAACAGATTAGGGCCTGAAGCAATCCTGCGGTTTTGTGCCCAGCTCACAAGAAAGCGAGTTGAAGAAAGGAGCTCAGGGGCACTGTACTTCACAAACCTGCAGAGTTATAAATGACAGCTATCCTCCAAAAATATATTGAAGTAAGCCTGCGAAGGGGACTTGAAAGCGGGGCTGAATTTCAGGAAAACGATTGCAGGGGGTAGACTGGAATTGCCCTGAAAGCATAGGAAAAGAGGCACATCGTCGACAATGATGCACTTGGCCAAAAAGGGCGTATGCGTTTTTTCCTGAATATATTCAGGAAAAAACGCATACGCCCTTTTTGGCCAACCAAGCAAGCCTGTAAAGGAAATCTGCACTACAATGAAATCTCACTGCCCCCCCGGGCAAAAGGGCCATCTGAAAAAAGTGTAAAATCCAGAAAGGTAGGACAGGATATGGAGAACAGGGAGCCTTGTTATGCTGATTGGCAGGATGTAAATTGCCAGCAGCCACCCTGGAGAAGTGTATGGTGTTTCCTGAAACACGTAAGAAACAAAGCATCACAGCCTATGGCACTTCCACTTATGGTCCTATAGCTTACGGAAATTAAAATCAAAAACAGACAGCCACCCCAATATTTGGGACGGCTGTGTTCACAAGAAGCTCGTCTACAGTATCAGGTAAATATCCCAGAAAGCAAAAAATGGATAAAGAAGTTGTGGCACGTACGTGCAATGCAATATCACTCAGCAATGAAATCTGTGTCATCAGGCCCGTAGCGGCATAGTAAGTGGATGCAGGTACGGTGATTCTACGTGAACTACGTCACACAGAAAAAGAAACATCATAAGATATCACTAATACACGGAATGTAAACTTGACTACACATAAACTGAATTACAAAACAGAACAGGGTCTCAAATTTAGAAAACCAACTAGTGCTTGCTTATGGGGAAAGGTGCCTTGGGGTGCTACATAAAACCAGAGACTGAAATTAGCACAGATAACTTTCCATAAGCCAAATATGTAATAGACAAGACCTACTCCTTGCTCAACGAAATGGACCCAACACCACATATTCAACGCCTAGGAATATACCTGACTAGGAAGAATCTTAAAACCCATGGATATATATGTCTCCGTAAGAGAATCAACATGTGTACAGCGGCGGAAACGCAGCAGTGAAAATCCGATAAATCCCATTATCAAAATAAATTTCGAAAACAAAACACAAAGACAGTGAAATAGAGAGCAATTCTTAAATAATTCACTCAGGGCATGTGATGCAACCGGGATTGACCACATCTACACCCAGAGCTGGTTGAGACATAAGGCTGGACACTTCAGGCTGATAGCACTGGTGAGTTTCGGTGAGCAAATGCAGACCCTTTGAAGTCATACTGCATGGTACCCATTCCATTGGTCCCAACTCTCCAGGTTCAAGGCATTCTTCCTCCAGCTAAAACATGCATGGGAAACCCAGAGTATCGTCCACCGTGTGATTGGGAAACGATTTAAAATGCATCTCAGTTTTCGTATCCTGGTCCTTGGGTTCACCATTCCAGATGCTTTACTAACACTCTCCCCGCTTGGAGAGTCAGTGCCTTTAAACTCCTGTTTGGCACAGCTTGCCATTTCTGTGCAAGATGAACAGGAATAGGGAGAACCAATGAGAGACTAGCTGTAGGTGTCTGCACGGGCAAATGTAACGCTCATTGCCCACCAGGAAGAGGAATTAAACAAAGGCTCAGTGTGCCCTGCTGGAAACAGATTAGGGCCTGAAGCAATCCTGCGGTTTTGTGCCCAGTTCACAAGAAAGCGAGTTGAAGAAAGGAGCTCAGGGGCACTGTACTTCACAAACCTACAGAGTTATAAATGACAGCTCTCCTCCAAAAATATATTGAAGTAAGCCTGCGAAGGGGACTTGAAAGCAGGGCAGAGTTTCAGGAAAACGATTGCAGGGGGTAGACTGGAATTGCCCTGAAAGCATAGGAAAAGAGGCACAACGTCGACAATGATGCACTTGGCCAAAAAGGGCGTATACGTTTTTACCTGAATATATTCAGGAAAAAACGCATACGCCCTTTTTGGCCAACCAAGCAAGCCTGTAAAGGAAATCTGCACTACAATGAAATCTCACTGCCCCCCCGGGCAAAAGGGCCATCTGAAAAAAGTGTAAAATCCAGAAAGGTAGGACAGGATATGGAGAACAGGGAGCCTTGTTATGCTGATTGGCAGGATGTAAATTGCCAGCAGCCACCCTGGAGAAGTGTATGGTGTTTCCTGAAACACGTAAGAAACAAAGCAACACAGCCTATGGCACTTCCACTTATGGTCCTATAGCTTACGGAAATTAAAATCAAAAACAGACAGCCACCCCAATATTTGGGACGGCTGTGTTCACAAGAAGCTCGTCTACAGTATCAGGTAAATATCCCAGAAAGCAAAAAATGGATAAAGAAGTTGTGGCACGTACGTGCAATGCAATATCACTCAGCAATGAAATCTGTGTCATCAGGCCCGTAGCGGCATAGTGAATGGATGCAGGTACGGTGATTCTACGTGAACTACGTCACACAGAAAAAGAAACATCATAAGATATCACTAATACACGGAATGTAAACTTGACTACACATAAACTGAATTACAAAACAGAACAGGGTCTCAAATTTAGAAAACCAACTAGTGCTTGCTTATGGGGAAAGGTGCCTTGGGGTGCTACATAAAACCAGAGACTGAAATTAGCACAGATAACTTTCCATAAGCCAAATATGTAATAGACAAGACCTACTCCTTGCTCAACGAAATGGACCCAACACCACATATTCAACGCCTAGGAATATACCTGACTAGGAAGAATCTTAAAACCCATGGATATATATGTCTCCGTAAGAGAATCAAGCATGTGTACAGCGGTGGAAATGCAGCAGTGAAAATCCGATAAATCCCATTATCAAAATAAATTTCGAAAACAAAACACAAAGACAGTGAAATAGAGAGCAATTCTTAAATAATTCACTCAGGGCATGTGATGCAACCGGGATTGACCACATCTACACCCAGAGCTGGTTGAGACATAAGGCTGGACACTTCAGGCTGATAGCACTGGTGAGTTTCGGTGAGCAAATGCAGACTCTTTGAAGTCATACTGCATGGTACCCATTCCATGGGTCCCAACTCTCCAGGTTCAAGGCATTCTTCCTCCAGCTAAAACATGCATGGGAAACCCAGAGTATCGTCCACCGTGTGATTGGGAAACGATTTAAAATGCATCTTAGTTTTCGTATCCTGGTCCTCGGGTTCACCATTCCAGATGCTTTACTAACACTCTCCCCGCTTGGAGAGTCAGTGCCTTTAACCTCCTGTTTGGCACAGCGTGCCATTTCTGTGCAAGATGAACAGGAATAGGGAGAACCAATGAGAGACTAGCTGTAGGTGTCTGCACGGGCAAATGTAACGCTCATTGCCCACCAGGAAGAGGAATTAAACAAAGGCTCAGTGTGCCCTGCTGGAAACAGATTAGGGCCTGAAGCAATCCTGCGGTTTTGTGCCCAGCTCACAAGAAAGCGAGTTGAAGAAAGGAGCTCAGGGGCACTGTAATTCACAAACCTGCAGAGTTATAAATGACAGCTCTCCTCCAAAAATATATTGAAGTAAGCCTGCGAAGGGGACTTGAAAGCGGGGCTGAATTTCAGGAAAACGATTGCAGGGGGTAGACTGGAATTGTCCTGAATGCATAGGAAAAGAGGCACAACGTCGACAATGATGCACTTGGCCAAAAAGGGCGTATGCGTTTTTTCCTGAATATATTCAGGAAAAAACGCATACGCCCTTTTTGGCCAACCAAGCAAGCCTGTAAAGGAAATCTGCACTACAATGAAATCTCACTGCCCCCCCGGGCAAAGGGCCATCTGAAAAAAGTGTAAAATCCAGAAAGGTAGGACAGGATATGGAGAACAGGGAGCCTTGTTATTCTGATTGGCAGGATGTAAATTGCCAGCAGCCACCCTGGAGAAGTGTATGGTGTTTCCTGAAACACGTAAGAAACAAAGCAACACAGCCTATGGCACTTCCACTTATGGTCCTATTGCTTACGGAAATTAAAATCAAAAACAGACAGCCACCCCAATATTTGGGACGGCTGTGTTCACAAGAAGCTCGTCTACAGTATCAGGTAAATATCCCAGAAAGCAAAAAATGGATAAAGAAGTTGTGGCACGTACGTACAATGCAATATCACTCAGCAATGAAATCTGTGTCATCAGGCCCGTAGCGGCATAGTGAGTGGATGCAGGTACGGTGATTGTACGTGAACTACGTCACACAGAAAAAGAAACATCATAAGATATCACGAATACACGGAATGTAAACTTGAATACACATGAACTGAATTGCAAAAAAGAACAGGGTCTCAAATTTAGAAAACCAACTAGTGCTTGCTTATGGGGAAAGGTGCGTTGGGTTGCTGCATAAAACCAGAGACTGAAATTAGCACAGATAACTTTCCATAAGCCAAATATGTAATAGACAAGACCTACTCCTTGCTCAACGAAATGGACCCAACACCACATATTCAACGCCTAGGAATATACCTGACTAGGAAGTATCTTAAAACCCATGGATATATATGTCTCCGTAAGAGAATCAAGCGTGTGTACAGCGGCCGAAACGCAGCAGTGAAAATCCGATAAATCCCATTATCAAAATAAATTTCGAAAACAAAACACAAAGACAGTGAAATAGAGAGCAATTCTTAAATAATTCACTCAGGGCATGTGATGCAACCGGGATTGACCACATCTACACCCAGAGCTGGTTGAGACATAAGGCTGGACACTTCAGGCTGATAGCATTGGTGAGTTTCGGTGAGCAAATGCAGACCCTTTGAAGTCATACTGCATGGTACCCATTCCATGGGTCCCAACTCTCCAGTTTCAAGGGATTCTTCCTCCAGCTAAAACATGCATGGGAAACCCAGAGTATCATCCACCGTGTGATTGGGAAATGATTTAAAATGCATCTCAGTTTTCGTTTCCTGGTCCTCGGGTTCACCATTCCAGATGCTTTACTAACACTCTCCCCGCTTGGAGAGTCAGTGCCTTTAACCTCCTGTTTGGCACAGCTTGCCATTTCTGTGCAAGATGAACAGGAATAGGGAGAACCAATGAGAGACTAGCTGTAGGTGTCTGCACGGGCAAATGTAACGCTCATTGCCCACCAGGAAGAGGAATTAAACAAAGGCTCAGTGTGCCCTGCTGGAAACAGATTAGGGCCTGAAGCAATCCTGCGGTTTTGTGCCCAGCTCACAAGAAAGCGAGTTGAAGAAAGGAGCTCAGGGGCACTGTAATTCACAAACCTGCAGAGTTATAAATGACAGCTCTCCTCCTAAAATATATTGAAGTAAGCCTGCGAAGGGGACTTGAAAGCGGGGCTGAATTTCAGGAAAACGATTGCAGGGGGTAGACTGGAATTGCCCTGAATGCATAGGAGAAGAGGCACAACGTCGACAATGATGCACTTGGCCAAAAAGGGCGTATGCGTTTTTTCCTGAATATATTCAGGAAAAAACGCATACGCCCTTTTTGGCCAACCAAGCAAGCCTGTAAAGGAAATCTGCACTCCAATGAAATCTCACTGCCCCCCCGGGCAAAAGGGCCATCTGAAAAAAGTGTAAAATCCAGAAAGGTAGGACAGGATATGGAGAACAGGGAGCCTTGTTATGCTGATTGGCAGGATGTAAATTGCCAGCAGCCACCCTGGAGAAGTGTATGGTGTTTCCTGAAACACGTAAGAAACAAAGCAACACAGCCTATGGCACTTCCACTTATGGTCCTATAGCTTACGGAAATTAAAATCAAAAACAGACAGCCACCCCAATATTTGGGACGGCTGTGTTCACAAGAAGCTCGTCTACAGTATCAGGTAAATATCCCAGAAAGCAAAAAATGGATAAAGAAGTTGTGGCACGTACGTACAATGCAATATCACTCAGCAATGAAATCTGTGTCATCAGGCCCGTAGCGGCATAGTGAGTGGATGCAGGTACGGTGATTGTACGTGAACTACGTCACACAGAAAAAGAAACATCATAAGATATCACTAATACACGGAATGTAAACTTGAATACACATGAACTGAATTACAAAAAAGAACAGGGTCTCAAATTTAGAAAACCAACTAGTGCTTGCTTATGGGGAAAGGTGCGTTGGGGTGCTGCATAAAACCAGAGACTGAAATTAGCACAGATAACTTTCCATAAGCCAAATATGTAATAGACAAGACCTACTCCTTGCTCAACGAAATGGACCCAACACCACATATTCAACGCCTAGGAATATACCTGACTAGGAAGAATCTTAAAACCCATGGATATATATGTCTCCGTAAGAGAATCAAGCGTGTGTACAGCGGCCGAAACGCAGCAGTGAAAATCCGATAAATCCCATTATCAAAATAAATTTCGAAAACAAAACACAAAGACAGTGAAATAGAGAGCAATTCTTAAATAATTCACTCAGGGCATGTGATGCAACCGGGATTGACCACATCTACACCCAGAGCTGGTTGAGACATAAGGCTGGACACTTCAGGCTGATAGCATTGGTGAGTTTCGGTGAGCAAATGCAGACCCTTTGAAGTCATACTGCATGGTACCCATTCCATGGGTCCCAACTCTCCAGTTTCAAGGGATTCTTCCTCCAGCTAAAACATGCATGGGAAACCCAGAGTATCATCCACCGTGTGATTGGGAAATGATTTAAAATGCATCTCAGTTTTCGTTTCCTGGTCCTCGGGTTCACCATTCCAGATGCTTTACTAACACTCTCCCCGCTTGGAGAGTCAGTGCCTTTAACCTCCTGTTTCGCACAGCTTGCAATTTCTGTGCAAGATGAACAGGAATAGGGAGAACCAATGAGAGACTAGCTGTAGGTGTCTGCACGGGCAAATGTAACGCTCATTGCCCACCAGGAAGAGGAATTAAACAAAGGCTCAGTGTGCCCTGCTGGAAACAGATTAGGGCCTGAAGCAATCTTGCGGTTTTGTGCCCAGCTCACAAGAAAGCGAGTTGAAGAAAGGAGCTCAGGGGCACTGTACTTCACAAACCTGCAGAGTTATAAATGACAGCTATCCTCCAAAAATATATTGAAGTAAGCCTGCGAAGGGGACTTGAAAGCGGGGCTGAATTTCAGGAAAACGATTGCAGGGGGTAGACTGGAATTGCCCTGAAAGCATAGGAAAAGAGGCACAACGTCGACAATGATGCACTTGGCCAAAAAGGGCGTATGCGTTTTTTCCTGAATATATTCAGGAAAAAACGCATACGCCCTTTTTGGCCAACCAAGCAAGCCTGTAAAGGAAATCTGCACTACAATGAAATCTCACTGCCCCCCCGGGCAAAAGGGCCATCTGAAAAAAGTGTAAAATCCAGAAAGGTAGGACAGGATATGGAGAACAGGGAGCCTTGTTATGCTGATTGGCAGGATGTAAATTGCCAGCAGCCACCCTGGAGAAGTGTATGGTGTTTCCTGAAACACGTAAGAAACAAAGCAACACAGCCTATGGCACTTCCACTTATGGTCCTATAGCTTACGGAAATTAAAATCAAAAACAGACAGCCACCCCAATATTTGGGACAGCTGTGTTCACAACAACCTCGTCTACAGGATTAGGTAAATATCCCAGAAAGCAAAAAATGGATAAAGAAGTTGTGGCACGTACGTGCAATGCAATAACACTCAGCAATGAAATCTGTGTCATCAGGCCCGTAGCGGCATAGTGAGTGGATGCAGGTACGGTGATTCTACGTGAACTACGTCACACAGAAAAAGAAACATCATAAGATATCACTAATACACGGAATGTAAACTTGACTACACATGAACTGAATTACAAAACAGAACAGGGTCTCAAATTTAGAAAAGCAACTAGTGCTTGCTTATGGGGAAAGGTGTGTTGGGGTGCTGCATAAAACCAGAGACTGAAATTAATACAGATAACATTCCATAAGCCAAATATGTAATAGACAAGACCTACTCCTTGCTCAACGAAATGGACTCAACACCACATATTCAACGCCTAGGAATATACTTGACTAGGAAGAATCTTAAAACCCATGGATATATATGTCTCCGTAAGAGAATCAAGCGTGTGTACAGCGGCGGAAATGCAGCAGTGAAAATCCGATAAATCCCATTATCAAAATAAATTTCGAAAACAAAACACAAAGACAGTGAAATAGAGAGCAATTCTTAAATAATTCACTCAGGGCATGTGATGCAATCGGGATTGACCACATCTACACCCAGAGCTGGTTGAGACATAAGGCTGGACACTTCAGCCTGATAGCATTGGTGAGTTTCGGTGAGCAAATGCAGACCCTTTGAAGTCATACTGCATGGTACCCATTCCATGGGTCCCAACTCTCCAGGTTCAAGGCATTCTTCCTCCAGCTAAAACATGCATGGGAAACCCAGAGTATCGTCCACCGTGTGATTGGGAAACGATTTAAAATGCATCTCAGTTTTCATATCCTGGTCCTCGGGTTCACCATTCCAGATGCTTTACTAACACTCTCCCCGCTTGGAGAGTCAGTGCCTTTAACCTCCTGTTTCGCACAGCTTGCCATTTCTGTGCAAGATGAACAGGAATAGGGAGAACCAATGAGAGACTAGCTGTAGGTGTCTGCACGGGCAAATGTAACGCTCATTGCCCACCAGGAAGAGGAATTAAACAAAGGCTCAGTGTGCCCTGCTGGAAACAGGTTAGGGCCTGAAGCAATCCTGCGGTTTTGTGCCCAGCTCACAAGAAAGCGAGTTGAAGAAAGGAGCTCAGGGGCACTGTACTTCACAAACCTGCAGAGTTATAAATGACAGCTATCCTCCAAAAATATATTGAAGTAAGCCTGCGAAGGGGACTTGAAAGCGGGGCAGAGTTTCAGGAAAACGATTGCAGGGGGTAGACTGGAATTGCCCTGAAAGCATAGGAAAAGAGGCACAACGTCGACAATGATGCACTTGGCCAAAAAGGGCGTATGCGTTTTTTCCTGAATATATTCAGGAAAAAACGCATACGCCCTTTTTGGCCAACCAAGCAAGCCTGTAAAGGAAATCTGCACTACAATGAAATCTCACTGCCCCCCCGGGCAAAAGGGCCATCTGAAAAAAGTGTAAAATCCAGAAAGGTAGGACAGGATATGGAGAACAGGGAGCCTTGTTATGCTGATTGGCAGGATGTAAATTGCCAGCAGCCACCCTGGAGAAGTGTATGGTGTTTCCTGAAACACGTAAGAAACAAAGCAACACAGCCTATGGCACTTCCACTTATGGTCCTATAGCTTACGGAAATTAAAATCAAAAACAGACAGCCACCCCAATATTTGGGACGGCTGTGTTCACAAGAAGCTCGTCTACAGTATCAGGTAAATATCCCAGAAAGCAAAAAATGGATAAAGAAGTTGTGGCACGTACGTGCAATGCAATATCACTCAGCAATGAAATCTGTGTCATCAGGCCCGTAGCGGCATAGTGAATGGATGCAGGTACGGTGATTCTACGTGAACTACGTCACACAGAAAAAGAAACATCATAAGATATCACTAATACACGGAATGTAAACTTGACTACACATAAACTGAATTACAAAACAGAACAGGGTCTCAAATTTAGAAAACCAACTAGTGCTTGCTTATGGGGAAAGGTGCCTTGGGGTGCTACATAAAACCAGAGACTGAAATTAGCACAGATAACTTTCCATAAGCCAAATATGTAATAGACAAGACCTACTCCTTGCTCAACGAAATGGACCCAACACCACATATTCAACGCCTAGGAATATACCTGACTAGGAAGAATCTTAAAACCCATGGATATATATGTCTCCGTAAGAGAATCAAGCATGTGTACAGCGGTGGAAATGCAGCAGTGAAAATCCGATAAATCCCATTATCAAAATAAATTTCGAAAACAAAACACAAAGACAGTGAAATAGAGAGCAATTCTTAAATAATTCACTCAGGGCATGTGATGCAACCGGGATTGACCACATCTACACCCAGAGCTGGTTGAGACATAAGGCTGGACACTTCAGGCTGATAGCACTGGTGAGTTTCGGTGAGCAAATGCAGACTCTTTGAAGTCATACTGCATGGTACCCATTCCATGGGTCCCAACTCTCCAGGTTCAAGGCATTCTTCCTCCAGCTAAAACATGCATGGGAAACCCAGAGTATCGTCCACCGTGTGATTGGGAAACGATTTAAAATGCATCTTAGTTTTCGTATCCTGGTCCTCGGGTTCACCATTCCAGATGCTTTACTAACACTCTCCCCGCTTGGAGAGTCAGTGCATTTAACCTCCTGTTTGGCACAGCTTGCCATTTCTGTGCAAGATGAACAGGAATAGGGAGAACCAATGAGAGACTAGCTGTAGGTGTCTGCACGGGCAAATGTAACGCTCATTGCCCACCAGGAAGAGGAATTAAACAAAGGCTCAGTGTGCCCTGCTGGAAACAGATTAGGGCCTGAAGCAATCCTGCGGTTTTGTGCCCAGCTCACAAGAAAGCGAGTTGAAGAAAGGAGCTCAGGGGCACTGTAATTCACAAACCTGCAGAGTTATAAATGACAGCTCTCCTCCTAAAATATATTGAAGTAAGCCTGCGAAGGGGACTTGAAAGCGGGGCTGAATTTCAGGAAAACGATTGCAGGGGGTAGACTGGAATTGCCCTGAATGCATAGGAGAAGAGGCACAACGTCGACAATGATGCACTTGGCCAAAAAGGGCGTATGCGTTTTTTCCTGAATATATTCAGGAAAAAACGCATACGCCCTTTTTGGCCAACCAAGCAAGCCTGTAAAGGAAATCTGCACTACAATGAAATCTCACTGCCCCCCCGGGCAAAGGGCCATCTGAAAAAAGTGTAAAATCCAGAAAGGTAGGACAGGATATGGAGAACAGGGAGCCTTGTTATTCTGATTGGCAGGATGTAAATTGCCAGCAGCCACCCTGGAGAAGTGTATGGTGTTTCCTGAAACACGTAAGAAACAAAGCAACACAGCCTATGGCACTTCCACTTATGGTCCTATAGCTTACGGAAATTAAAATCAAAAACAGACAGCCACCCCAATATTTGGGACGGCTGTGTTCACAAGAAGCTCGTCTACAGTATCAGGTAAATATCCCAGAAAGCAAAATATGGATAAAGAAGTTGTGGCACGTACGTACAATGCAATATCACTCAGCAATGAAATCTGTGTCATCAGGCCCGTAGCGGCATAGTGAGTGGATGCAGGTACGGTGATTGTACGTGAACTACGTCACACAGAAAAAGAAACATCATAAGATATCACGAATACACGGAATGTAAACTTGAATACACATGAACTGAATTACAAAAAAGAACAGGGTCTCAAATTTAGAAAACCAACTAGTGCTTGCTTATGGGGAAAGGTGCGTTGGGTTGCTGCATAAAACCAGAGACTGAAATTAGCACAGATAACTTTCCATAAGCCAAATATGTAATAGACAAGACCTACTCCTTGCTCAACGAAATGGACCCAACACCACATATTCAACGCCTAGGAATATACCTGACTAGGAAGTATCTTAATACCCATGGATATATATGTCTCCGTAAGAGAATCAAGCGTGTGTACAGCGGCCGAAACGCAGCAGTGAAAATCCGATAAATCCCATTATCAAAATAAATTTCGAAAACAAAACACAAAGACAGTGAAATAGAGAGCAATTCTTAAATAATTCACTCAGGGCATGTGATGCAACCGGGATTGACCACATCTACACCCAGAGCTGGTTGAGACATAAGGCTGGACACTTCAGGCTGATAGCATTGGTGAGTTTCGGTGAGCAAATGCAGACCCTTTGAAGTCATACTGCATGGTACCCATTCCATGGGTCCCAACTCTCCAGTTTCAAGGGATTCTTCCTCCAGCTAAAACATGCATGGGAAACCCAGAGTATCATCCACCGTGTGATTGGGAAATGATTTAAAATGCATCTCAGTTTTCGTTTCCTGGTCCTCGGGTTCACCATTCCAGATGCTTTACTAACACTCTCCCCGCTTGGAGAGTCAGTGCCTTTAACCTCCTGTTTGGCACAGCTTGCCATTTCTGTGCAAGATGAACAGGAATAGGGAGAACCAATGAGAGACTAGCTGTAGGTGTCTGCACGGGCAAATGTAACGGTCATTGCCCACCAGGAAGAGGAATTAAACAAAGGCTCAGTGTGCCCTGCTGGAAACAGATTAGGGCCTGAAGCAATCCTGCGGTTTTGTGCCCAGCTCACAAGAAAGCGAGTTGAAGAAAGGAGCTCAGGGGCACTGTAATTCACAAACCTGCAGAGTTATAAATGACAGCTCTCCTCCTAAAATATATTGAAGTAAGCCTGCGAAGGGGACTTAAAAGCGGGGCTGAATTTCAGGAAAACGATTGCAGGGGGTAGACTGGAATTGCCCTGAATGCATAGGAGAAGAGGCACAACGTCGACAATGATGCACTTGGCCAAAAAGGGCGTATGCGTTTTTTCCTGAATATATTCAGGAAAAAACGCATACGCCCTTTTTGGCCAACCAAGCAAGCCTGTAAAGGAAATCTGCACTACAATGAAATCTCACTGCCCCCCCGGGCAAAAGGGCCATCTGAAAAAAGTGTAAAATCCAGAAAGGTAGGACAGGATATGGAGAACAGGGAGCCTTGTTATGCTGATTGGCAGGATGTAAATTGCCAGCAGCCACCCTGGAGAAGTGTATGGTGTTTCCTGAAACACGTAAGAAACAAAGCAACACAGCCTATGGCACTTCCACTTATGGTCCTATAGCTTACGGAAATTAAAATCAAAAACAGACAGCCACCCCAATATTTGGGACGGCTGTGTTCACAAGAAGCTCGTCTACAGTATCAGGTAAATATCCCAGAAAGCAAAAAATGGATAAAGAAGTTGTGGCACGTACGTACAATGCAATATCACTCAGCAATGAAATCTGTGTCATCAGGCCCGTAGCGGCATAGTGAGTGGATGCAGGTACGGTGATTGTACGTGAACTACGTCACACAGAAAAAGAAACATCATAAGATATCACTAATACACGGAATGTAAACTTGAATACACATGAACTGAATTACAAAAAAGAACAGGGTCTCAAATTTAGAAAACCAACTAGTGCTTGCTTATGGGGAAAGGTGCGTTGGGGTGCTGCATAAAACCAGAGACTGAAATTAGCACAGATAACTTTCCATAAGCCAAATATGTAATAGACAAGACCTACTCCTTGCTCAACGAAATGGACCCAACACCACATATTCAACGCCTAGGAATATACCTGACTAGGAAGAATCTTAAAACCCATGGATATATATGTCTCCGTAAGAGAATCAAGCGTGTGAACAGCGGCCGAAACGCAGCAGTGAAAATCCGATAAATCCCATTATCAAAATAAATTTCGAAAACAAAACACAAAGACAGTGAAATAGAGAGCAATTCTTAAATAATTCACTCAGGGCATGTGATGCAACCGGGATTGACCACATCTACACCCAGAGCTGGTTGAGACATAAGGCTGGACACTTCAGGCTGATAGCATTGGTGAGTTTCGGTGAGCAAATGCAGACCCTTTGAAGTCATACTGCATGGTACCCATTCCATGGGTCCCAACTCTCCAGTTTCAAGGGATTCTTCCTCCAGCTAAAACATGCATGGGAAACCCAGAGTATCATCCACCGTGTGATTGGGAAATGATTTAAAATGCATCTCAGTTTTCGTTTCCTGGTCCTCGGGTTCACCATTCCAGATGCTTTACTAACACTCTCCCCGCTTGGAGAGTCAGTGCCTTTAACCTCCTGTTTCGCACAGCTTGCAATTTCTGTGCAAGATGAACAGGAATAGGGAGAACCAATGAGAGACTAGCTGTAGGTGTCTGCACGGGCAAATGTAACGCTCATTGCCCACCAGGAAGAGGAATTAAACAAAGGCTCAGTGTGCCCTGCTGGAAACAGATTAGGGCCTGAAGCAATCTTGCGGTTTTGTGCCCAGCTCACAAGAAAGCGAGTTGAAGAAACGAGCTCAGGGGCACTGTACTTCACAAACCTGCAGAGTTATAAATGACAGCTATCCTCCAAAAATATATTGAAGTAAGCCTGCGAAGGGGACTTGAAAGCGGGGCTGAATTTCAGGAAAACGATTGCAGGGGGTAGACTGGAATTGCCCTGAAAGCATAGGAAAAGAGGCACAACGTCGACAATGATGCACTTGGCCAAAAAGGGCGTATGCGTTTTTTCCTGAATATATTCAGGAAAAAACGCATACGCCCTTTTTGGCCAACCAAGCAAGCCTGTAAAGGAAATCTGCACTACAATGAAATCTCACTGCCCCCCCGGGCAAAAGGGCCATCTGAAAAAAGTGTAAAATCCAGAAAGGTAGGACAGGATATGGAGAACAGGGAGCCTTGTTATGCTGATTGGCAGGATGTAAATTGCCAGCAGCCACCCTGGAGAAGTGTATGGTGTTTCCTGAAACACGTAAGAAACAAAGCAACACAGCCTATGGCACTTCCACTTATGGTCCTATAGCTTACGGAAATTAAAATCAAAAACAGACAGCCACCCCAATATTTGGGATGGCTGTGTTCACAAGAAGCTCGTCTACAGGATTAGGTAAATATCCCAGAAAGCAAAAAATGGATAAAGAAGTTGTGGCACGTACGTGCAATGCAATAACACTCAGCAATGAAATCTGTGTCATCAGGCCCGTAGCGGCATAGTGAGTGGATGCAGGTACGGTGATTCTACGTGAACTACGTCACACAGAAAAAGAAACATCATAAGATATCACTAATACACGGAATGTAAACTTGACTACACATGAACTGAATTACAAAACAGAACAGGGTCTCAAATTTAGAAAAGCAACTAGTGCTTGCTTATGGGGAAAGGTGTGTTGGGGTGCTGCATAAAACCAGAGACTGAAATTAATACAGATAACATTCCATAAGCCAAATATGTAATAGACAAGACCTACTCCTTGCTCAACGAAATGGACTCAACACCACATATTCAACGCCTAGGAATATACCTGACTAGGAAGAATCTTAAAACCCATGGATATATATGTCTCCGTAAGAGAATCAAGCGTGTGTACAGCGGCGGAAATGCAGCAGTGAAAATCCGATAAATCCCATTATCAAAATAAATTTCGAAAACAAAACACAAAGACAGTGAAATAGAGAGCAATTCTTAAATAATTCACTCAGGGCATGTGATGCAATCGGGATTGACCACATCTACACCCAGAGCTGGTTGAGACATAAGGCTGGACACTTCAGCCTGATAGCATTGGTGAGTTTCGGTGAGCAAATGCAGACCCTTTGAAGTCATACTGCATGGTACCCATTCCATGGGTCCCAACTCTCCAGGTTCAAGGCATTCTTCCTCCAGCTAAAACATGCATGGGAAACCCAGAGTATCGTCCACCGTGTGATTGGGAAACGATTTAAAATGCATCTCAGTTTTCATATCCTGGTCCTCGGGTTCACCATTCCAGATGCTTTACTAACACTCTCCCCGCTTGGAGAGTCAGTGCCTTTAACCTCCTGTTTCGCACAGCTTGCCATTTCTGTGCAAGATGAACAGGAATAGGGAGAACCAATGAGAGACTAGCTGTAGGTGTCTGCACGGGCAAATGTAACGCTCATTGCCCACCAGGAAGAGGAATTAAACAAAGGCTCAGTGTGCCCTGCTGGAAACAGATTAGGGCCTGAAGCAATCCTGCGGTTTTGTGCCCAGCTCACAAGAAAGCGAGTTGAAGAAAGGAGCTCAGGGGCACTGTACTTCACAAACCTGCAGAGTTATAAATGACAGCTATCCTCCAAAAATATATTGAAGTAAGCCTGCGAAGGGGACTTGAAAGCGGGGCAGAGTTTCAGGAAAACGATTGCAGGGGGTAGACTGGAATTGCCCTGAAAGCATAGGAAAAGAGGCACAACGTCGACAATGATGCACTTGGCCAAAAAGGGCGTATGCGTTTTTTCCTGAATATATTCAGGAAAAAACGCATACGCCCTTTTTGGCCAACCAAGCAAGCCTGTAAAGGAAATCTGCACTACAATGAAATCTCACTGCCCCCCCGGGCAAAAGGGCCATCTGAAAAAAGTGTAAAATCCAGAAAGGTAGGACAGGATATGGAGAACAGGGAGCCTTGTTATGCTGATTGTCAGGATGTAAATTGCCAGCAGCCACCCTGGAAAAGTGTATGGTGTTTCCTGAAACACGTAAGAAACAAAGCAACACAGCCTATGGCACTTCCACTTATGGTCCTATAGCTTACGGAAATTAAAATCAAAAACAGACAGCCACCCCAATATTTGGGACGGCTGTGTTCACAAGAAGCTCGTCTACAGTATCAGGTAAATATCCCAGAAAGCAAAAAATGGATAAAGAAGTTGTGGCACGTACGTGCAATGCAATATCACTCAGCAATGAAATCTGTGTCATCAGGCCCGTAGCGGCATAGTAAGTGGATGCAGGTACGGTGATTCTACGTGAACTATGTCACACAGAAAAAGAAATATCATAAGATATCACTAATACACGGAATGTAAACTTGACTACACATGAACTGAATTACAAAACAGAACAGGGTCTCAAATTTAGGAAACCAACTAGTGCTTGCTTATGGGGAAAGGTGCGTTGGGGTGCTGCATAAAACCAGAGACTGAAATTAGCACAGATAACATTCCATAAGCCAAATATGTAATAGACAAGACCTACTCCTTGCTCAACGAAATGGACTCAACACCACATATTCAACGCCTAGGAATATACCTGACTAGGAAGAATCTTAAAACCCATGGATATATATGTCTCCGTAAGAGAATCAAGCGTGTGTACAGCGGCGGAAATGCAGCAGTGAAAATCCGATAAATCCCATTATCAAAATAAATTTCGAAAACAAAACACAAAGACAGTGAAATAGAGAGCAATTCTTAAATAATTCACTCAGGGCATATGATGCAACCGGGATTGACCACATCTACACCCAGAGCTGGTTGAGACATAAGGCTGGACACTTCAGGCTGATAGCACTGGTGAGTTTCGGTGAGCAAATGCAGACTCTTTGAAGTCATACTGCATGGTACCCATTCCATGGGTCCCAACTCTCCAGGTTCAAGGCATTCTTCCTCCAGCTAAAACATGCATGGGAAACCCAGAGTATCGTCCACCGTGTGATTGGGAAACGATTTAAAATGCATCTTAGTTTTCGTATCCTGGTCCTCGGGTTCACCATTCCAGATGCTTTACTAACACTCTCCCCGCTTGGAGAGTCAGTGCCTTTAACCTCCTGTTTGGCACAGCTTGCCATTTCTGTGCAAGATGAACAGGAATAGGGAGAACCAATGAGAGACTAGCTGTAGGTGTCCGCACGGGCAAATGTAACGCTCATTGCCCACCAGGAAGAGGAATTAAACAAAGGCTCAGTGTGCCCTGCTGGAAACAGATTAGGGCCTGAAGCAATCCTGCGGTTTTGTGCCCAGCTCACAAGAAAGCGAGTTGAAGAAAGGAGCTCAGGGGCACTGTAATTCACAAACCTGCAGAGTTATAAATGACAGCTCTCCTCCAAAAATATATTGAAGTAAGCCTGCGAAGGGGACTTGAAAGCGGGGCTGAATTTCAGGAAAACGATTGCAGGGGGTAGACTGGAATTGCCCTGAAAGCATAGGAAAAGAGGCACAACGTCGACAATGATGCACTTGGCCAAAAAGGGTGTATGCGCTTTTTCCTGAATATATTCAGGAAAAAACGCATACGCCCTTTTTGGCCAACCAAGCAAGCCTGTAAAGTAAATCTGCACTACAATGAAATCTCACTGCCCCCCCGGGCAAAAGGGCCATCTGAAAAAAGTGTAAAATCCAGAAAGGTAGGACAGGATATGGAGAACAGGGAGCGTTGTTATGCTGATTGGCAGGATGTAAATTGCCAGCAGCCACCCTGGAGAAGTGTATGGTGTTTCCTGAAACACGTAAGAAACAAAGCAACAGAGCCTATGGCACTTCCACATATGGTCCTATAGCTTACGGAAATTAAAATCAAAAACAGACAGCCACCCCAATATTTGGGACGGCTGTGTTCACAAGAAGCTCGTCTACAGTATCAGGTAAATATCCCAGAAAGCAAAAAATGGATAAAGAAGTTGTGGCACGTACGTGCAATGAAATATCACTCAGCAATGAAATCTGTGTCATCAGGCCCGTAGCGGCATAGTAAGTGGATGCAGGTACGGTGATTCTACGTGAACTACGTCACACAGAAAAAGAAATATCATAAGATATCACTAATACACGGAATGTAAACTTGACTACACATGAACTGAATTAGAAAACAGAATAGGGTCTCAAATTGAGAAAACCAACTAGTGCTTGCTTATGGGGAAAGGTGCGTTGGGGTGCTGCATAAAAACAGAGACTGAAATTAGCACAGATAACATTCCATAAGCCAAATATGTAATAGACAAGACCTACTCCTTGCTCAACGAAATGGACTCAACACCACATATTCAACGCCTAGGAATATACCTGACTAGGAAGAATCTTAAAACCCATGGATATATATGTCTCCGTAAGAGAATCAAGCGTGTGTACAGCGGCGGAAATGCAGCAGTGAAAATCCGATAAATCCCATTATCAAAATAAATTTCGAAAACAAAACACAAAGACAGTGAAATAGAGAGCAATTCTTAAATAATTCACTCAGGGCATGTGATGCAACCGGGATTGACCACATCTACACCCAGAGCTGGTTGAGACATAAGGCTGGACTCTTCAGGCTGATAGCACTGGTGAGTTTCGGTGAGCAAATGCAGACCCTTTGAAGTCATACTGCATGGTAGCCATTCCATGGGTCCCAACTCTCCAGGTTCAAGGCATTCTTCCTCCAGCTAAAACATGCATGGGAAACCCAGAGTATCGTCCACCGTGTGATTGGGAAACGATTTAAAATGCATCTCAGTTTTCGTATCCTGGTCCTCGGGTTCACCATTCCAGATGCTTTACTAACACTCTCCCCGCTTGGAGAGTCAGTGCCTTTAACCTCCTGTTTGGCACAGCTTGCCATTTCTGTGCAAGATGAACAGGAATAGGGAGAACCAATGAGAGACTAGCTGTAGGTGTCTGCACGGGCAAATGTAACGCTCATTGCCCACCAGGAAGAGGAATTAAACAAAGGCTCAGTGTGCCCTGCTGGAAACAGATTAGGGCCTGAAGCAATCCTGCGGTTTTGTGCCCAGCTCACAAGAAAGCAAGTTGAAGAAAGGAGCTCAGGGGCACTGTACTTCACAAACCTGCAGAGTTATAAATGACAACTATCCTCCAAAAATATATTGAAGTAAGCCTGCGAAGGGGACTTGAAAGCGGGGCTGAATTTCAGGAAAACGATTGCAGGGGGTAGACTGGAATTGCCCTGAAAGCATAGGAAAAGAGGCACAACGTCGACAATGATGCACTTGGCCAAAAAGGGCGTATGCGTTTTTTCCTGAATATATTCAGGCAAAAACGCATACGCCCTTTTTGGCCAACCAAGCAAGCCTGTAAAGGAAATCTGCACTACAATGAAATCTCACTGCCCCCCCGGGCAAAAGGGCCATGTGAAAAAAGTGTAAAATCCAGAAAGGTAGGACAGGATATGGAGAACAGGGAGCCTTGTTATGCTGATTGGCAGGATGTAAATTGCCAGCAGCCACCCTGGAGAAGTGTATGGTGTTTCCTGAAACACGTAAGAAGCAAAGCAACACAGCCTGTGGCACTTCCACTTATGGTCCTATAGCTTACGGAAATTAAAATCAAAAACAGACAGCCACCCCAATATTTGGGACGGCTGTGTTCACAAGAAGCTCGTCTACAGTATCAGGTAAATATCCCAGAAAGCAAAAAATGGATAAAGAAGTTGTGGCACGTACGTGCAATGCAATATCACTCAGCAATGAAATCTGTGTCATCAGGCCCGTAGCGGCATAGTAAGTGGATGCAGGTACGGTGATTCTACGTGAACTACGTCACACAGAAAAAGAAACATCATAAGATATCACTAATACACGGAATGTAAACTTGACTACACATGAACTGAATTACAAAACAGAACAGGGTCTCAAATTTAGAAAACCAACTAGTGCTTGCTTATGGGGAAAGGTGCGTTGGGGTGCTGCATAAAACCAGAGACTGAAATTAGCACAGATAACTTTCCATAAGCCAAATATGTAATAGACAAGACCTACTCCTTGCTCAACGAAATGGACTCAACACCACATATTCAACGCCTAGGAATATACCTGACTAGGAAGAATCTTAAAACCCATGGATATATATGTCTCCGTAAGAGAATCAAGCGTGTGTACAGCGGCGGAAATGCAGCAGTGAAAATCCGATAAATCCCATTATCAAAATAAATTTCGAAAACAAAACACAAAGACAGTGAAATAGAGAGCAATTCTTAAATAATTCACTCAGGGCATGTGATGCAACCGGGATTGACCACATCTACACCCAGAGCTGGTTGAGACATAAGGCTGGACACTTCTGGCTGATAGCACTGGTGAGCTTCGGTGAGCAAATGCAGACCCTTTGAAGTCATACTGCATGGTACCCATTCCATCTGTCCCAACTCTCCAGGTTCAAGGCATTCTTCCTCCAGCTAAAACATGCATGGGAAACCCAGAGTATCGTCCACCGTGTGATTGGGAAACGATTTAAAATGCATCTCAGTTTTCGTATCCTGGTCCTCGGGTTCACCATTCCAGATGCTTTACTAACACTCTCCCCGCTTGGAGAGTCAGTGCCTTTAACCTCCTGTTTGGCACAGCTTGCCATTTCTGTGAAAGATGAACAGGAATAGGGAGAACCAATGAGAGACTAGCTGTAGGTGTCTGCACGGGCAAATGTAACGCTCATTGCCCACCAGGAAGAGGAATTAAACAAAGGCTCAGTGTGCCCTGCTGGAAACAGATTAGGGCCTGAAGCAATCCTGCGGTTTTGTGCCCAGCTCACAAGAAAGCGAGTTGAAGAACGGAGCTCAGGGGCACTGTACTTCACAAACCTGCAGAGTTATAAATGACAGCTATCCTCCAAAAATATATTGAAGTAAGCCTGCGAAGGGGACTTGAAAGCGGGGCTGAATTTCAGGAAAACGATTGCAGGGGGTAGACTGGAATTGCCCTGAAAGCATAGGAAAAGAGGCACAACGTCGACAATGATGCACTTGGCCAAAAAGGGCGTATGCGTTTTTTCCTGAATATATTCAGGAAAAAACGCATACGCCCTTTTTGGCCAACCAAGCAAGCCTGTAAAGGAAATCTGCACTACAATGAAGTCTCACTGCCCCCCGGGCAAAAGGGCCATCTGAAAAAAGTGTAAAATCCAGAAAGGTAGGACAGGATATGGAGAACAGGGAGCCTTGTTATGCTGATTGGCAGGATGTAAATTGCCAGCAGCCACCCTGGAGAAGTGTATGGTGTTTCCTGAAACACGTAAGAAACAAAGCAACACAGCCTATGGCACTTCCACTTATGGTCCTATAGCTTATGGAAATTAAAATCAAAAACAGACAGCCACCCCAATATTTGGGACGGCTGTGTTCACAAGAAGCTCGTCTACAGTATCAGGTAAATATCCCAGAAAGCAAAAAATGGATAAAGAAGTTGTGGCACGTACGTACAATGCAATATCACTCAGCAATGAAATCTGTGTCATCAGGCCCGTAGCGGCATAGTGAGTGGATGCAGGTACGGTGATTCTACGTGAACTACGTCACACAGAAAAAGAAACATCATAAGATATCACTAATACACGGAATGTAAACTTGACTACACATAAACTGAATTACAAAACAGAACAGGGTCTCAAATTTAGAAAACCAACTAGTGCTTGCTTATGGGGAAAGGTGCCTTGGGGTGCTGCATAAAACCAGAGACTGAAATTAGCACAGATAACTTTCCATAAGCGAAATATATAATAGACAAGACCTACTCCTTGCTCAACGAAATGGACCCAACACCACATATTCAACGCCTAGGAATATACCTGACTAGGAAGAATCTTAAAACCCATGGATATATATGTCTCCGTAAGAGAATCAAGCGTGTGTACAGCGGCCGAAACGCAGCAGTGAAAATCCGATAAATCCCATTATTAAAATAAATTTCGAAAACAAAACACAAAGACAGTGAAATAGAGAGCAATTCTTAAATAATTCACTCAGGGCATGTGATGCAACCGGGATTGACCACATCTACACCCAGAGCTGGTTGAGACATAAGGCTGGACACTTCAGGCTGATAGCACTGGTGAGTTTCGGTGAGCAAATGCAGACCCTTTGAAGTCATACTGCATGGTACCCATTCCATGGGTCCCAACTCTCCAGGTTCAAGGGATTCGTCCTCCAGCTAAAACATGCATGGGAAACCCAGAGTATCGTCCACCGTGTGATTGGGAAATGATTTAAAATGCATCTCAGTTTTCGTATCCTGGTCCTCGGGTTCAACATTCCAGATGCTTTACTAACACTCTCCCCGCTTGGAGAGTCAGTGCCTTTAACCTCATGTTTCGCACAGCTTGCAATTTCTGTGCAAGATGAACAGGAATAGGGAGAACCAATGAGAGACTAGCTGTAGGTGTCTGCACGGGCAAATGTAACGCTCATTGCCCACCAGGAAGAGGAATTAAACAAAGGCTCAGTGTGCCCTGCTGGAAACAGATTAGGGCCTGAAGCAATCATGCGGTTTTGTGCCCAGCTCACAAGAAAGCGAGTTGAAGAAAGGAGCTCAGGGGCACTGTACTTCACAAACCTGCAGAGTTATAAATGACAGCTATCCTCCAAAAATATATTGAAGTAAGCCTGCGAAGGGGACTTGAAAGCGGGGCAGAATTTCAGGAAAACGATTGCAGGGGGTAGACTGGAATTGCCCTGAAAGCATAGGAAAAGAGGCAGAACATCGACAATGATGCACTTGGCCAAAAAGGGCGTATGCGTTTTTTCCTGAATATATTCAGGAAAAAACGCATACGCCCTTTTTGGCCAACCAAGCAAGCCTGTAAAGGAAATCTGCACTACAATGAAGTCTCACTGCCACCCGGGCAAAAGGGCCATCTGAAAAAAGTGTAAAATCCAGAAAGGTAGGACAGGATAGGGAGAACAGGGAGCCTTGTTATGCTGATTGGCAGGATGTAAATTGCCAGCAGCCACCCTGGAGAAGTGTATGGTGTTTCCTGAAACACGTAAGAAACAAAGCAACACAGCCGATGGCACTTCCACTTATGGTCCTATAGCTTACGGAAATTAAAATCAAAAACAGACAGCCACCCCAATATTTGGGACGGCTGTGTTCACAAGAAGCTCGTCTACAGTATCAGGTAAATATCCCAGAAAGCAAAAAATGGATAAAGAAGTTGTGGCACGTACGTACAATGCAATATCACTCAGCAATGAAATCTGTGTCATCAGGCCCGTAGCAGCATAGTGAGTGGATGCAGGTACGGTGATTCTACGTGAACTACGTCACACAGAAAAAGAAACATCATAAGATATCACTAATACACGGAATGTAAACTTGACTACACATGAACTGAATTACAGAACAGAACAGGTTCTCAAATTTAGAAAACCAACTAGTGCTTGCTTATGGGGAAAGGTGCGTTGGGGTGCTGCATAACACCAGAGACTGAAATTAGCACAGATAACATTCCATAAGCCAAATATGTAAGAGACAAGACCTACTCCTTGCTCAACGAAATGGACTCAACACCACATATTCAACGCCAAGGAATATACCTGACTAGGAAGAATCTTAAAACCCATGGATATATATCTCTCCGTAAGAGAATCAAGCGTGTGTACAGCGGCGGAAATGCAGCAGTGAAAATCCGATAAATCCCATTATCAAAATAGATTTCGAAAACAAAACACAAAGACAGTGAAATAGAGAGCAATTCTTAAATAATTCACTCAGGGCATGTGATGCAACCGGGATTTAACACATCTACACCCAGAGCTGGTTGAGACATAAGGCTGGACACTTCAGGCTGATAGCATTGGTGAGTTTCGGTGAGCAAATGCAGACCCTTTGAAGTCATACTGCATGGTACCCATTCCATGGGTCCCAACTCTCCAGGTTCAAGGGATTCTTCCTCCAGCTAAAACATGCATGGGAAACCCAGAGTATCGTCCACCGTGTGATTGGGAAATGATTTAAAATGCATCTCAGTTTTCGTATCCTGGTCCTCGGGTTCACCATTCCAGAGGCTTTACTATCACTCTCCCCGCTTGGAGAGTCAGTGCCTTTAACCTCCTGTTTCGCACAGCTTGCAATTTCTGTGCAAGATGAACAGGAATAGGGAGAACCAATGAGAGACTAGCTGTAGGTGTCTGCACGGGCAAATGTAACGCTCATTGCCCACGAGGAAGAGGAATTAAACAAAGGCTCAGTGTGCCCTGCTGGAAACACATTAGGGCCTGAAGCAATCATGCGGTTTTGTGCCCAGCTCACAAGAAAGCGAGTTGAAGAAAGGAGCT
Source organism: Phocoena phocoena (assembly GCF_963924675.1). Lineage (NCBI taxonomy): Eukaryota > Metazoa > Chordata > Mammalia > Artiodactyla > Phocoenidae > Phocoena > Phocoena phocoena. The sequence continues at coordinate 66,013 of NW_027077652.1, read as the reverse complement.
CAGGGGCACTGTACTTCACAAACCTGCTGAGTTATAAATGACAGCTATCCTCCAAAAATATATTGAAGTAAGCCTGCGAAGGGGACTTGAAAGCGGGGCTGAATTTCAGGAAAACGATTGCAGGGGGTAGACTGGAATTGCCCTGAAAGCATAGGAAAAGAGGCACAACGTCGACAATGATGCACTTGGCCAAAAAGGGCGTATGCGTTTTTTCCTGAATATATTCAGGAAAAAACGCATACGCCCTTTTTGGCCAACCAAGCAAGCCTGTAAAGGAAATCTGCACTACAATGAAATCTCACTGCCCCCCCGGGCAAAGGGGCCATCTGAAAAAAGTGTAAAAACCAGAAATGTAGGACAGGATATGGAGAACAGGGAGCCTTGTTATGCTGATTGGCAGGATGTAAATTGCCAGCAGCCACTCTGTAGAAGTGTATGGTGTTTCCTGAAACACGTAAGAAACAAAGCAACACAGCCTATGGCACTTCCACTTATGGTCTTATAGCTTACGGAAATTAAAATCAAAAACAGACAGCCACCCCAATATTTGGGACGGCTGTGTTCACAAGAAGCTCGTCTACAGTATCAGGTAAATATCCCAGAAAGCAAAAAATGGATAAAGAAGTTGTGGCACGTACGTACAATGCAATATCACTCAGCAATGAAATCTGTGTCATCAGGCCCGTAGCGGCATAGTGAGTGGATGCAGGTACGGTGATTCTACGCGAACTACGTCACGCAGAAAAAGAAACATCATAAGATATCACTAATACACGGAATGTAAACTTGACTACACATGAACTGAATTACAAAACAGAACAGGGTCTCAAATTTAGAAAACCAACTAGTGCTTGCTTATGGGGAAAGGTGCGTTGGGGTGCTGCATAAAACCAGAGACTGAAATTACCACAGATAACTTTCCATAAGCCAAATATGTAATAGACAAGTCCTACTTCTTGCACAACGAAATGGACCCAACACCACATATTCAACGCCTAGGAATATACCTGACTAGGAAGAATCTTAAAACCCATGGATATATATGTCTCCGTAAGAGAATCAAGCGTGTGTACAGCGGCCAAAACGCAGCAGTGAAAATCCGATAAATCCCATTATCAAAATAAATTTCGAAAACAAAACACAAAGACAGTGAAATAGAAAGCAATTCTTAAATAATTCACTCAGGGCATGTGATGCAACCGGGATTGACCACATCTACACACAGAGCTGGTTGAGACATAAGGCTGGACACTTCAGGCTGATAGCATTGGTGAGTTTCGGTGAGCAAATGCAGACCCTTTGAAGTCATACTGCATGGTACCCATTCCATGGGTCCCAACTCTCCAGGTTCAAGGGATTCTTCCTCCAGCTAAAACATGCATGGGAAACCCAGAGTATCGTCCACCGTGTGATTGGGAAACGATTTAAAATGCATCTCAGTTTTCGTATCCTGGTCCTCGTGTTCACCATTCCAGATGCTTTACTAACACTCTCCCCGCTTGGAGAGTCAGTGCCTTTAACCTCCTGTTTTGCACAGCTTGCAATTTCTGTGCAAGATGAACAGGAATAGGGAGAACCAATGAGAGACTAGCTGTAGGTGTCTGCACGGGCAAATGTAACGCTCATTGCCCACCAGGAATGGGAATTAAACAAAGGCTCAGTGTGCCCTGCTGGAAACAGATTAGGGCCTGAAGCAATCCTGCGGTTTTGTGCCCAGCTCACAAGAAAGCGAGGTGAAGAAAGGAGCTCAGGGGCACTGTAATTCACAAACCTACAGAGTTACAAATGACAGCTATCTTACAAAAGTATATTGAAGTAAGCCTGCGAAGGGGACTTGAAAGCGGGGCTGAATTTCAGGAAAACGATTGCAGGGGGTAGACTGGAATTGCCCTGAAAGCATAGGAAAAGAGGCACAACGTCGACAATGATGCACTTGGCCAAAAAGGGCGTATGCGTTTTTTCCTGAATATATTCAGGAAAAAACGCATACGCCCTTTTTGGCCAACCAAGCAAGCCTGTAAAGGAAATCTACACTACAATGAAGTCTCACTGCCCCTCGGGCAAGAGGGCCATCTGAAAAAAGTGTAAAATCCAGAAAGGTAGGACAGGATATGGAGAACAGGGAGCCTTGTTATGCTTATTGGCAGGATGTAAATTGCCAGCAGCCACCCTGGAGAAGTGTATGGTGTTTCCCGAAACACGTAAGAAACAAAGCAACACAGCCTATGGCACTTCCACTTATGGTCCTATAGCTTACGGAAATTAAAATCAAAAACAGACAGCCACCCCAAAGTTTGGGACGGCTGTGTTCCCAAGAAGCTCGTCTACAGTATCAGGTAAATATCCCAGAAAGCAAGAAATGGATAAAGAAGTTGTGGCACGTACGTAAAATGCAATATCACTCAGCAATGAAATCTGTGTCATCAGGCCCGTAGCGGCATAGTCAGTGGATGCAGGTACGGTGATTCTACGTGAACTACGTCACACAAAAAAAGAAACATCATAAGATATCACTAATACACGGAATGTAAACTTGACTACACATGAACTGAATTACAAAACAGAACAGGGTCTCAAATTTAGAAAATCAACTAGTGCTTGCTTATGGGGAAAGGCGCCTTGGGGTGCTGCATAAAACCAGAGACTGAAATTAGCACAGATAACATTCCATAAGCCAAATATGTAATAGACAAGACCTACTCCTTGCTCAACGAAATGGACCCAACACCACATATTCAACGCCTAGGAATATACCTGACTAGGAAGAATCTTAAAACCCATGGATATATATGTCTCCGTAAGAGAATCAAGCGTGTGTACAGCGGCCGAAACGCAGCAGTGAAAATCCGATAAATCCCATTATCAAAATAAATTTCGAAAACAAAACACAAAGACAGTGAAATAGAGAGCAATTCTTAAATAATTCACTCAGGGCATATGATGCAACCGGGATTGACCACATCTACACCCAGAGCTGGTTGAGACATAAGGCTGGACACTTCAGGCTGATAGCATTGGTGAGTTTCGGTGAGCAAATGCAGACCCTTTGAAGTCATACTGCATGGTACGCATTCCATGGGTCCCAACTCTCCAGGTTCAAGGCATTCTTCCTCCAGCTAAAACATGCATGGGAAACCCAGAGTATCGTCCACCGTGTGATTTGGAAACGATTTAAAATGCATCTCAGTTTTGGTATCCTGGTCCTCGGGTTCACCATTCCAGATGCTTTACTAACACTCTCCCCGCTTGGAGAGTCAGTGCCTTTAACCTCCTCTTTGGCACAGCTTGCAATTTCTGTGCAAGATGAACAGGAATAGGGAGAACCAATGAGAGACTAGCTGTAGGTGTCTGCACGGGCAAATGTAACGCTCATTGCCCACCAGGAAGAGGAATTAAACAAAGGCTCAGTGTGCCCTGCTGGAAACAGATTAGGGCCTGAAGCAATCCTGCGGTTTTGTGCCCAGCTCACAAGAAAGTGAGTTGAAGAAAGGAGCTCAGGGGCACTGTAATTCACAAACGTGCAGTGTTATAAATGACAGCTATCCTCCAAAAATATATTGAAGTAAGCCTGCGAAGGGGACTTGAAAGCGGGGCAGAATTTCAGGAAAACGATTGCAGGGGGTAGACTGGAATTGCCCTGAAAGCATAGGAAAAGAGGCAGAACGTCGACAATGATGCACTTGGCCAAAAAGGGCGTATGCGTTTTTTCCTGAATATATTCAGGAAAAAACGCATACGCCCTTTTTGGCCAACCAAGCAAGCCTGTAAAGGAAATCTGCCCTACAATGAAATCTCACTGCCCTCCCACGGGCAAAAGGGCCATCTGAAAAAAGTGTAAAATCCAGAAAGGTAGGACAGGATATGGAGAACAGGGAGCCTTGTTATGCTGATTGGCAGGATGTAAATTGCCAGCAGCCACCCTGGAGAAGTGTATGGTGTTTCCTGAAACACGTAAGAAACAAAGCAACACAGCCTATGGCACTTCCACTTATGGTCCTATAGCTTACGGAAATTAAAATCAAAAACAGACAGCCACCCCAATATTTGGGATGGCTGTGTTCACAAGAAGCTCGTCTACAGTACCAGGTAAATATCCCAGAATGCAAAAAATGGATAAAGAAGTTGTGGCACGTACGTACAATGCAATATCACTCAGCAATGAAATCTGTGTCATCAGGCCCGTAGCGGCATAGTGAGTGGATGCAGGTACGGTGATTCTACGTGAACTACGTCACACAGAAAAAGAAACATCATAAGATATCACTAATACACGGAATGTAAACTTGACTACACATGAACTGAATTACAAAACAGAACAGGGTCTCAAATTTAGAAAACCAACTAGTGCTTGCTTATGGGGAAAGGTGCTTTGGGGTGCTGCATAAAACCAGAGATTGAAATTAGCACAGATAACTTTCCATAAGCCAAATATGTAAAAGACAAGACCTACTCCTTGCTCAACGAAATGGACCCAACACCACATATTCAACGCCTAGGAATATACCTGACTAGGAAGAATCTTAAAACCCATGGATATATATGTCTCCGTAAGAGATTCAAGCGTGTGTACAGCGGCCGAAACGCAGCAGTGAAAATCCGATAAATCCCATTATCAAAATAAATTTCGAAAACAAAACACAAAGACAGTGAAATAGAGAGCAATTCTTAAATAATTCACTCAGGGCATGTGATGCAACCGGGATTTAACACATCTACACCCAGAGCTGGTTGAGACATAAGGCTGGACACTTCAGGCTGATAGCATTGGTGAGTTTCGGTGAGCAAATGCAGACCCTTTGAAGTCATAATGCATAGTACCCATTCCATGGGTCCCAACTCTCCAGGTTCAAGGGATTCTTCCTCCAGCTAAAACATGCATGGGAAACCCAGAGTATCGTCCACCATGTGATTGGGAAACGATTTAAAATGCATCTCAGTTCTCGTATCCTGGTCCTCGGGTTCACCATTCCAGATGCTTTACTAACACTCTCCCCGCTTGGAGAGTCAGTGCCTTTAACCTCCTGTTTGGCACAGCTTGCAATTTCTGTGCAAGATGAACAGGAATAGGGAGAACCAATGAGAGACTAGCTGTAGGTGTCTGCACGGGCAAATGTAACGCTCATTTCCCACCAGGAAGAGGAATTAACCAAAGGCTCAGTGTGCCCTGCTGGAAACAGATTAGGGCCTGAAGCAATCCTGTGGTTTTGTGCCCAGCTCACAAGAAAGCGAGTTGAAGAAAGGAGCTCAGGGGCACTGTAATTCACAAACCTGCAGAGTTATAAATGACAGCTATCCTCCAAAAATATATTGAAGTAAGCCTGCGAAGGGGACTTGAAAGCGGGGCAGAATTTCAGGAAAACGATTGCAGGGGGTAGACTGGAATTGCCCTGAAAGCATAGGAAAAGAGGCAGAACGTCGACAATGATGCACTTTGCCAAAAAGGGCGTATGCGTTTTTTCCTGAATATATTCAGGAAAAAACGCATACGCCCTTTTTGGCCAACCAAGCAATCCTGTAAAGGAAATCTGCCCTACAATGAAATCTCACTGCCCCCCCACGGGCAAAAGGGCCATCTGAAAAATGTGTAAAATCCAGAAAGGTAGGACAGGATATGGAGAACAGGGAGCCTTGTTATGCTGATTGGCAGGATGTAAATTGCCAGCAGCCACCCTGGAGAAGTGTATGGTGTTTCCTGAAACACGTAAGAAACAAAGCAACACAGCCTATGGCACTTCCACTTATGGTCCTATAGCTTACGGAAATTAAAATCAAAAACAGACAGCCACCCCAATATTTGGGACGGCTGTGTTCACAAGAAGCTCGTCTACAGTACCAGGTAAATATCCCAGAAAGCAAAAAATGGATAAAGAAGTTGTGGCACGTACGTGCAATGCAATATCACTCAGCAATGAAATCTGTGTCATCAGGCCCGTAGCGGCATAGTGAGTGGATGCAGGTACGGTGATTCTACGTGAACTACGTCACACAGAAAAAGAAACATCATAAGATATCACTAATACACGGAATGTAAACTTGACTACACATGAACTGAATTACAAAACAGAACAGGGTCTCAAATTTAGAAAACCAACTAGTGCTTGCTTATGGGGAAAGGTGCCTTGGGGTTCTGCATAAAACCAGAGACTGAAATTAGCACAGATAACTTTCCATAAGCCAAATATGTAATAGACAAGACCTACTCCTTGCTCAACGAAATGGACCCAACACCACATATTCAACGCCTAGGAATATACCTGACTAGGAAGAATCTTAAAACCCATGGATATATATGTCTCCGTAAGAGAATCAAGCGTGTGTACAGCGGCCGAAACGCAGCAGTGAAAATCCGATAAATCCCATTATCAAAATAAATTTCGAAAACAAAACACAAAGACATTGAAATAGAGAGCAATTCTTAAATAATTCACTCTGGGCATGTGATGCAACCGGGATTGACCACATCTACACCCAGAGCTGGTTGAGACATAAGGCTGGACACTTCAGGCTGATAGCATTGGTGAGTCTTGGTGAGCAAATGCAGACCCTTTGAAGTCATACTGCATGGTACCCATTCCATGGCTCCGAACTCTCCAGGTTCAAGGGATTCTTCCTCCAGCTAAAACATGCATGGGAAACCCAGAGTATCGTCCACCGTGTGATTGGGAAACGATTTAAAATGCATCTCAGTTTTCGTATCCTGGTCCTCGAGTTCACCATTCCAGATGCTTTACTAACACTCTCCCCAATTGGAGAGTCAGTGCCTTTAACCTCCTGTTTGGCACAGCTTGCAATTTCTGTGCAAGATGAACAGGAATAGGGAGAACCAATGAGAGACTAGCTGTAGGTGTCTGCACGGGCAAATGTAACGCTCATTGCCCACCAGGAAGAGGAATTAAACAAAGGCTCAGTGTGCCCTGCTGGAAACAGATTAGGGCCTGAAGCAATCCTGCGGTTTTGTGCCCAGCTCACAAGAAAGCGAGTTGAAGAAAGGAGCTCAGGGGCACTCTAATTCACAAACCTGCAGAGTTATAAATGACAGCTATCCTCCAAAAATATATTGAAGTAAGCCTGCGAAGGGGACTTGAAAGCGGGGCAGAATTTCAGGAAAACGATTGCAGGGGTAGACTGGAAATGCCCTGAAAGCATAGGAAAAGAGGCAGAACGTCGACAATGATGCACTTGGCCAAAAAGGGCGTATGCGTTTTTTCCTGAATATATTCAGGAAAAAACGCATACGCCCTTTTTGGCCAACCAAGCAAGCCTGTAAAGGAAATCTGCACTACAATGAAGTCTCACTGCCCCCCGGGCAAAAGGGCCATCTGTAAAAAGTGTAAAATCCAGAAAGGTAGGACAGGATATGGAGAACAGGGAGCCTTGTTATGCTGATTGGCAGGATGTAAATTGCCAGCAGCCACCCTGGAGAAGTGTATGGTGTTTCCTGAAACACGTAAGAAACAAAACAACACAGCCTATGGCACTTCCACTTATGGTCCTATAGCTTACGGAAATTAAAATCAAAAACAGACAGCCACCCCAATATTTGGGACGGCTGTGTTCACAAGAAGCTCGTCTACAGTATCAGGTAAATATCCCAGAAAGCAAAAAATGGATAAAGAAGTTGTGGCACGTACGTACAATGCAATATCACTCAGCAATGAAATCTGTGTCATCAGGCCCGTAGCGGCATAGTGAGTGGATGCAGGTACGGTGATTCTACGCGAACTACGTCACGCAGAAAAAGAAACATCATAAGATATCACTAATACACGGAATGTAAACTTGACTACACATGAACTGAATTACAAAACAGAACAGGGTCTCAAATTTAGAAAACCAACTAGTGCTTGCTTATGGGGAAAGGTGCGTTGGGGTGCTGCATAAAACCAGAGACTGAAATTACCACAGATAACTTTCCATAAGCCAAATATGTAATAGACAAGTCCTACTTCTTGCACAACGAAATGGACCCAACACCACATATTCAACGCCTAGGAATATACCTGACTAGGAAGAATCTTAAAACCCATGGATATATATGTCTCCGTAAGAGAATCAAGCGTGTGTACAGCGGCCAAAACGCAGCAGTGAAAATCCGATAAATCCCATTATCAAAATAAATTTCGAAAACAAAACACAAAGACAGTGAAATAGAAAGCAATTCTTAAATAATTCACTCAGGGCATGTGATGCAACCGGGATTGACCACATCTACACACAGAGCTGGTTGAGACATAAGGCTGGACACTTCAGGCTGATAGCATTGGTGAGTTTCGGTGAGCAAATGCAGACCCTTTGAAGTCATACTGCATGGTACCCATTCCATGGGTCCCAACTCTCCAGGTTCAAGGGATTCTTCCTCCAGCTAAAACATGCATGGGAAACCCAGAGTATCGTCCACCGTGTGATTGGGAAACGATTTAAAATGCATCTCAGTTTTCGTATCCTGGTCCTCGGGTTCACCATTCCAGATGCTTTACTAACACTCTCCCCGCTTGGAGAGTCAGTGCCTTTAACCTCCTGTTTGGCACAGCTTGCAATTTCTGTGCAAGATGAACAGGAATAGGGAGAACCAATGAGAGACTAGCTGTAGGTGTCTGCACGGGCAAATGTAACGCTCATTGCCCACCAGGAATGGGAATTAAACAAAGGCTCAGTGTGCCCTGCTGGAAACAGATTAGGGCCTGAAGCAATCCTGCGGTTTTGTGCCCAGCTCACAAGAAAGCGAGGTGAAGAAAGGAGCTCAGGGGCACTGTAATTCACAAACCTACAGAGTTACAAATGACAGCTATCTTCCAAAAGTATATTGAAGTAAGCCTGCGAAGGGGACTTGAAAGCGGGGCTGAATTTCAGGAAAACGATTGCAGGGGGTAGACTGGAATTGCCCTGAAAGCATAGGAAAAGAGGCAGAACGTCGACAATGATGCACTTTGCCAAAAAGGGCGTATGCGTTTTTTCCTGAATATATTCAGGAAAAAACGCATACGCCCTTTTTGGCCAACCAAGCAAGCCTGTAAAGGAAATCTGCCCTACAATGAAATCTCACTGCCCTCCCACGGGCAAAAGGGCCATCTGAAAAAAGTGTAAAATCCAGAAAGGTAGGACAGGATATGGAGAACAGGGAGCCTTGTTATGCTGATTGGCAGGATGTAAATTGCCAGCAGCCACCCTGGAGAAGTGTATGGTGTTTCCTGAAACACGTAAGAAACAAAGCAACACAGCCTATGGCACTTCCACTTATGGTCCTATAGCTTACGGAAATTAAAATCAAAAACAGACAGCCACCCCAAAGTTTGGGACGGCTGTGTTCCCAAGAAGCTCGTCTACAGTATCAGGTAAATATCCCAGAAAGCAAGAAATGGATAAAGAAGTTGTGGCACGTACGTAAAATGCAATATCACACAGCAATGAAATCTGTGTCATCAGGCCCGTAGCGGCATAGTCAGTGGATGCAGGTACGGTGATTCTACGTGAACTACGTCACACAGAAAAAGAAACATCATAAGATATCACTAATACACGGAATGTAAACTTGACTACACATGAACTGAATTACAAAACAGAACAGGGTCTCAAATTTAGAAAATCAACTAGTGCTTGCTTATGGGGAAAGGCGCCTTGGGGTGCTGCATAAAACCAGAGACTGAAATTAGCACAGATAACATTCCATAAGCCAAATATGTAATAGACAAGACCTACTCCTTGCTCAACGAAATGGACCCAACACCACATATTCAACGCCTAGGAATATACCTGACTAGGAAGAATCTTAAAATCCATGGATATATATGTCTCCGTAAGAGAATCAAGCGTGTGTACAGCGGCCGAAACGCAGCAGTGAAAATCCGATAAATCCCATTATCAAAATAAATTTCGAAAACAAAACACAAAGACAGTGAAATAGAGAGCAATACTTAAATAATTCACTCAGGGCATATGATGCAACCGGGATTGACCACATCTACACCCAGAGCTGGTTGAGACATAAGGCTGGACTCTTCAGGCTGATAGCATTGGTGAGTTTCGGTGAGCAAATGCAGACCCTTTGAAGTCATACTGCATGGTACGCATTCCATGGGTCCCAACTCTCCAGGTTCAAGGCATTCTTCCTCCAGCTAAAACATGCATGGGAAACCCAGAGTATCGTCCACCGTGTGATTTGGAAACGATTTAAAATGCATCTCAGTTTTGGTATCCTGGTCCTCGGGTTCACCATTCCAGATGCTTTACTAACACTCTCCCCGCTTGGAGAGTCAGTGCCTTTAACCTCCTCTTTGGCACAGCTTGCAATTTCTGTGCAAGATGAACAGGAATAGGGAGAACCAATGAGAGACTAGCTGTAGGTGTCTGCACGGGCAAATGTAACGCTCATTGCCCACCAGGAAGAGGAATTAAACAAAGGCTCAGTGTGCCCTGCTGGAAACAGATTAGGGCCTGAAGCAATCCTGCGGTTTTGTGCCCAGCTCACAAGAAAGTGAGTTGAAGAAAGGAGCTCAGGGGCACTGTAATTCACAAACGTGCAGAGTTATAAATGACAGCTATCCTCCAAAAATATATTGAAGTAAGCCTGCGAAGGGGACTTGAAAGCGGGGCAGAATTTCAGGAAAACGATTGCAGGGGGTAGACTGGAATTGCCCTGAAAGCATAGGAAAAGAGGCAGAACGTCGACAATGATGCACTTGGCCAAAAAGGGCGTATGCGTTTTTTCCTGAATATATTCAGGAAAAAACGCATACGCCCTTTTTGGCCAACCAAGCAAGCCTGTAAAGGAAATCTGCCCTACAATGAAATCTCACTGCCCTCCCACGGGCAAAAGGGCCATCTGAAAAAAGTGTAAAATCCAGAAAGGTAGGACAGGATATGGAGAACAGGGAGCCTTGTTATGCTGATTGGCAGGATGTAAATTGCCAGCAGCCACCCTGGAGAAGTGTATGGTGTTTCCTGAAACACGTAAGAAACAAAGCAACACAGCCTATGGCACTTCCACTTATGGTCCTATAGCTTACGGAAATTAAAATCAAAAACAGACAGCCACCCCAATATTTGGGATGGCTGTGTTCACAAGAAGCTCGTCTACAGTACCAGGTAAATATCCCAGAATGCAAAAAATGGATAAAGAAGTTGTGGCACGTACGTACAATGCAATATCACTCAGCAATGAAATCTGTGTCATCAGGCCCGTAGCGGCATAGTGAGTGGATGCAGGTACGGTGATTCTACGTGAACTACGTCACACAGAAAAAGAAACATCATAAGATATCACTAATACACGGAATGTAAACTTGACTACACATGAACTGAATTACAAAACAGAACAGGGTCTCAAATTTAGAAAACCAACTAGTGCTTGCTTATGGGGAAAGGTGCTTTGGGGTGCTGCATAAAACCAGAGATTGAAATTAGCACAGATAACTTTCCATAAGCCAAATATGTAAAAGACAAGACCTACTCCTTGCTCAACGAAATGGACCCAACACCACATATTCAACGCCTAGGAATATACCTGACTAGGAAGAATCTTAAAACCCATGGATATATATGTCTCCGTAAGAGATTCAAGCGTGTGTACAGCGGCCGAAACGCAGCAGTGAAAATCCGATAAATCCCATTATCAAAATAAATTTCGAAAACAAAACACAAAGACAGTGAAATAGAGAGCAATTCTTAAATAATTCACTCAGGGCATGTGATGCAACCGGGATTTAACACATCTACACCCAGAGCTGGTTGAGACATAAGGCTGGACACTTCAGGCTGATAGCATTGGTGAGTTTCGGTGAGCAAATGCAGACCCTTTGAAGTCATACTGCATGGTACCCATTCCATGGGTCCCAACTCTCCAGGTTCAAGGGATTCTTCCTCCAGCTAAAACATGCATGGGAAACCCAGAGTATCGTCCACCATGTGATTGGGAAACGATTTAAAATGCATCTCAGTTCTCGTATCCTGGTCCTCGGGTTCACCATTCCAGATGCTTTACTAACACTCTCCCCGCTTGGAGAGTCAGTGCCTTTAACCTCCTGTTTGGCACAGCTTGCAATTTCTGTGCAAGATGAACAGGAATAGGGAGAACCAATGAGAGACTAGCTGTAGGTGTCTGCACGGGCAAATGTAACGCTCATTTCCCACCAGGAAGAGGAATTAACCAAAGGCTCAGTGTGCCCTGCTGGAAACAGATTAGGGCCTGAAGCAATCCTGTGGTTTTGTGCCCAGCTCACAAGAAAGCGAGTTGAAGAAAGGAGCTCAGGGGCACTGTACTTCACAAACCTGCAGAGTTATAAATGACAGCTATCCTCCAAAAATATATTGAAGTAAGCCTGCGAAGGGGACTTGAAAGCGGGGCAGAATTTCAGGAAAACGATTGCAGGGGGTAGACTGGAATTGCCCTGAAAGCATAGGAAAAGAGGCAGAACGTCGACAATGATGCACTTGGCCAAAAAGGGCGTATGCGTTTTTTCCTGAATATATTCAGGAAAAAACGCATACGCCCTTTTTGGCCAACCAAGCAAGCCTGTAAAGGAAATCTGCCCTACAATGAAATCTCACTGCCCCCCCACGGGCAAAAGGGCCATCTGAAAAAAGTGTAAAATCCAGAAAGGTAGGACAGGATATGGAGAACAGGGAGCCTTGTTATGCTGATTGGCAGGATGTAAATTGCCAGCAGCCACCCTGGAGAAGTGTATGGTGTTTCCTGAAACACGTAAGAAACAAAGCAACACAGCCTATGGCACTTCCACTTATGGTCCTATAGCTTACGGAAATTAAAATCAAAAACAGACAGCCACCCCAATATTTGGGATGGCTGTGTTCACAAGATGCTCTTCTACAGTACCAGGTAAATATCCCAGAATGCAAAAAATGGATAAAGAAGTTGTGGCACGTACGTACAATGCAATATCACTCAGCAATGAAATCTGTGTCATCAGGCCCGTAGCGGCATAGTGAGTGGATGCAGGTACGGTGATTCTACGTGAACTACGTCACACAGAAAAAGAAACATCATAAGATATCACTAATACACGGAATGTAAACTTGACTACACATGAACTGATTACAAAACAGAACAGGGTCTCAAATTTAGAAAACCAACTAGTGCTTGCTTATGGGGAAAGGTGCTTTGGGGTGCTGCATAAAACCAGAGATTGAAATTAGCACAGATAACTTTCCATAAGCCAAATATGTAATAGACAAGACCTACTCCTTGCTCAACGAAATGGACCCAACACCACATATTCAACGCCAAGAATATACCTGACTAGGAAGAATCTTAAAACCCATGGATATATATGTCTCCGTAAGAGATTCAAGCGTGTGTACAGCGGCCGAAACGCAGCAGTGAAAATCCGATAAATCCCATTATCAAAATAAATTTCGAAAACAAAACACAAAGACAGTGAAATAGAGAGCAATTCTTAAATAATTCACTCAGGGCATGTGATGCAACCGGGATTTTACACATCTACACCCAGAGCTGGTTGAGACATAAGGCTGGACACTTCAGGCTGATAGCATTGGTGAGTTTCGGTGAGCAAGTGCAGACCCTTTGAAGTCATACAGCATGGTACCCATTCCATGGGTCCCAACTCTCCAGGTTCAAGGGATTCTTCCTCCAGCTAAAACATGCATGGGAAACCCAGAGTATCGTCCACCATGTGATTGGGAAACGATTTAAAATGCATCTCAGTTTTCCTATCCTGGTCCTCGGGTTCACCATTCCAGATGCTTTACTAACACTCTCCCCGCTTGGAGAGTCAGTGCCTTTAACCTCCTGTTTGGCACAGCTTGCAATTTCTGTGCAAGATGAACAGGAATAGGGAGAACCAATGAGAGACTAGCTGTAGGTGTCTGCACGGGCAAATGTAACGCTCATTGCCCACCAGGAAGAGGAATTAAACAAAGGCTCAGTGTGCCCTGCTGGAAACAGAATAGGGCCTGAAGCAATCCTGCGGATTTGTGCCCAGCTCACAAGAAAGTGAGTTGAAGAAAGGAGCTCAGGGGCACTGTAATTCACAAACGTGCAGAGTTATAAATGACAGCTATCCTCCAAAAATATATTGAAGTAAGCCTGCGAAGGGGACTTGAAAGCGGGGCAGAATTTCAGGAAAACGATTGCAGGGGGTAGACTGGAATTGCCCTGAAAGCATAGGAAAAGAGGCAGAACGTCGACAATGATGCACTTTGCCAAAAAGGGCGTATGCGTTTTTTCCTGAATATATTCAGGAAAAAACGCATACGCCCTTTTTGGCCAACCAAGCAAGCCTGTAAAGGAAATCTGCCCTACAATGAAATCTCACTGCCCCCCCACGGGCAAAAGGGCCATCTGAAAAAAGTGTAAAATCCAGAAAGGTAGGACAGGATATGGAGAACAGGGAGCCTTGTTATGCTGATTGGCAGGATGTAAATTGCCAGCAGCCACCCTGGAGAAGTGTATGGTGTTTCCTGAAACACGTAAGAAACAAAGCAACACAGCCTATGGCACTTCCACTTATGGTCCTATAGCTTACGGAAATTAAAATCAAAAACAGACAGCCACCCCAATATTTGGGATGGCTGTGTTCACAAGATGCTCTTCTACAGTACCAGGTAAATATCCCAGAATGCAAAAAATGGATAAAGAAGTTGTGGCACGTACGTACAATGCAATATCACTCAGCAATGAAATCTGTGTCATCAGGCCCGTAGCGGCATAGTGAGTGGATGCAGGTACGGTGATTCTACGTGAACTACGTCACACAGAAAAAGAAACATCATAAGATATCACTAATACACGGAATGTAAACTTGACTACACATGAACTGAATTACAAAACAGAACAGGGTCTCAAATTTAGAAAACCAACTAGTGCTTGCTTATGGGGAAAGGTGCTTTGGGGTGCTGCATAAAACCAGAGATTGAAATTAGCACAGATAACTTTCCATAAGCCAAATATGTAAAAGACAAGACCGACTCCTTGCTCAACGAAATGGACCCAACACCACATATTCAACGCCTAGGAATATACCTGACTAGGAAGAATCTTAAAACCCATGGATATATATGTCTCCGTAAGAGATTCAAGCGTGTGTACAGCGGCCGAAACGCAGCAGTGAAAATCCGATAAATCCCATTATCAAAATAAATTTCGAAAACAAAACACAAAGACAGTGAAATAGAGAGCAATTCTTAAATAATTCACTCACGGCATGTGATGCAACCGGGATTTAACACATCTACACCCAGAGCTGGTTGAGACATAAGGCTGGACACTTCAGGCTGATAGCATTGGTGAGTTTCGGTGAGCAAATGCAGACCCTTTGAAGTCATACTGCATGGTACCCATTCCATGGGTCCCAACTCTCCAGGTTCAAGGGATTCTTCCTCCAGCTAAAACATGCATGGGAAACCCAGAGTATCGTCCACCATGTGATTGGGAAACGATTTAAAATGCATCTCAGTTCTCGTATCCTGGTCCTCGGGTTCACCATTCCAGATGCTTTACTAACACTCTCCCCGCTTGGAGAGTCAGTGCCTTTAACCTCCTGTTTGGCACAGCTTGCAATTTCTGTGCAAGATGAACAGGAATAGGGAGAACCAATGAGAGACTAGCTGTAGGTGTCTGCACGGGCAAATGTAACGCTCATTTCCCACCAGGAAGAGGAATTAACCAAAGGCTCAGTGTGCCCTGCTGGAAACAGATTAGGGCCTGAAGCAATCCTGTGGTTTTGTGCCCAGCTCACAAGAAAGCGAGTTGAAGAAAGGAGCTCAGGGGCACTGTAATTCACAAACCTGCAGAGTTATAAATGACAGCTATCCTCCAAAAATATATTGAAGTAAGCCTGCGAAGGGGACTTGAAAGCGGGGCAGAATTTCAGGAAAACGATTGCAGGGGGTAGACTGGAATTGCCCTGAAAGCATAGGAAAAGAGGCAGAACGTCGACAATGATGCACTTTGCCAAAAAGGGCGTATGCGTTTTTTCCTGAATATATTCAGGAAAAAACGCATACGCCCTTTTTGGCCAACCAAGCAAGCCTGTAAAGGAAATCTGCCCTACAATGAAATCTCACTGCCCCCCCACGGGCAAAATGGCCATCTGAAAAAAGTGTAAAATCCAGAAAGGTAGGACAGGATATGGAGAACAGGGAGCCTTGTTATGCTGATTGGCAGGATGTAAATTGCCAGCAGCCACCCTGGAGAAGTGTATGGTGTTTCCTGAAACACGTAAGAAACAAAGCAACACAGCCTATGGCACTTCCACTTATGGTCCTATAGCTTACGGAAATTAAAATCAAAAACAGACAGCCACCCCAATATTTGGGATGGCTGTGTTCACAAGATGCTCTTCTACAGTACCAGGTAAATATCCCAGAATGCAAAAAATGGATAAAGAAGTTGTGGCACGTACGTACAATGCAATATCACTCAGCAATGAAATCTGTGTCATCAGGCCCGTAGCGGCATAGTGAGTGGATGCAGGTACGGTGATTCTACGTGAACTACGTCACACAGAAAAAGAAACATCATAAGATATCACTAATACACGGAATGTAAACTTGACTACACATGAACTGAATTACAAAACAGAACAGGGTCTCAAATTTAGAAAACCAACTAGTGCTTGCTTATGGGGAAAGGTGCTTTGGGGTGCTGCATAAAACCAGAGATTGAAATTAGCACAGATAACTTTCCATAAGCCAAATATGTAATAGACAAGACCTACTCCTTGCTCAACGAAATGGACCCAACACCACATATTCAACGCCAAGAATATACCTGACTAGGAAGAATCTTAAAACCCATGGATATATATGTCTCCGTAAGAGATTCAAGCGTGTGTACAGCGGCCGAAACGCAGCAGTGAAAATCCGATAAATCCCATTATCAAAATAAATTTCGAAAACAAAACACAAAGACAGTGAAATAGAGAGCAATTCTTAAATAATTCACTCAGGGCATGTGATGCAACCGGGATTTTACACATCTACACCCAGAGCTGGTTGAGACATAAGGCTGGACACTTCAGGCTGATAGCATTGGTGAGTTTCGGTGAGCAAGTGCAGACCCTTTGAAGTCATACAGCATGGTACCCATTCCATGGGTCCCAACTCTCCAGGTTCAAGGGATTCTTCCTCCAGCTAAAACATGCATGGGAAACCCAGAGTATCGTCCACCATGTGATTGGGAAACGATTTAAAATGCATCTCAGTTTTCCTATCCTGGTCCTCGGGTTCACCATTCCAGATGCTTTACTAACACTCTCCCCGCTTGGAGAGTCAGTGCCTTTAACCTCCTGTTTGGCACAGCTTGCAATTTCTGTGCAAGATGAACAGGAATAGGGAGAACCAATGAGAGACTAGCTGTAGGTGTCTGCACGGGCAAATGTAACGCTCATTGCCCACCAGGAAGAGGAATTAAACAAAGGCTCAGTGTGCCCTGCTGGAAACAGAATAGGGCCTGAAGCAATCCTGCGGATTTGTGCCCAGCTCACAAGAAAGTGAGTTGAAGAAAGGAGCTCAGGGGCACTGTAATTCACAAACGTGCAGAGTTATAAATGACAGCTATCCTCCAAAAATATATTGAAGTAAGCCTGCGAAGGGGACTTGAAAGCGGGGCAGAATTTCAGGAAAACGATTGCAGGGGGTAGACTGGAATTGCCCTGAAAGCATAGGAAAAGAGGCAGAACGTCGACAATGATGCACTTTGCCAAAAAGGGCGTATGCGTTTTTTCCTGAATATATTCAGGAAAAAACGCATACGCCCTTTTTGGCCAACCAAGCAAGCCTGTAAAGGAAATCTGCCCTACAATGAAATCTCACTGCCCCCCCACGGGCAAAAGGGCCATCTGAAAAAAGTGTAAAATCCAGAAAGGTAGGACAGGATATGGAGAACAGGGAGCCTTGTTATGCTGATTGGCAGGATGTAAATTGCCAGCAGCCACCCTGGAGAAGTGTATGGTGTTTCCTGAAACACGTAAGAAACAAAGCAACACAGCCTATGGCACTTCCACTTATGGTCCTATAGCTTACGGAAATTAAAATCAAAAACAGACAGCCACCCCAATATTTGGGATGGCTGTGTTCACAAGATGCTCTTCTACAGTACCAGGTAAATATCCCAGAATGCAAAAAATGGATAAAGAAGTTGTGGCACGTACGTACAATGCAATATCACTCAGCAATGAAATCTGTGTCATCAGGCCCGTAGCGGCATAGTGAGTGGATGCAGGTACGGTGATTCTACGTGAACTACGTCACACAGAAAAAGAAACATCATAAGATATCACTAATACACGGAATGTAAACTTGACTACACATGAACTGAATTACAAAACAGAACAGGGTCTCAAATTTAGAAAACCAACTAGTGCTTGCTTATGGGGAAAGGTGCTTTGGGGTGCTGCATAAAACCAGAGATTGAAATTAGCACAGATAACTTTCCATAAGCCAAATATGTAATAGACAAGACCTACTCCTTGCTCAACGAAATGGACCCAACACCACATATTCAACGCCAAGAATATACCTGACTAGGAAGAATCTTAAAACCCATGGATATATATGTCTCCGTAAGAGATTCAAGCGTGTGTACAGCGGCCGAAACGCAGCAGTGAAAATCCGATAAATCCCATTATCAAAATAAATTTCGAAAACAAAACACAAAGACAGTGAAATAGAGAGCAATTCTTAAATAATTCACTCAGGGCATGTGATGCAACCGGGATTTTACACATCTACACCCAGAGCTGGTTGAGACATAAGGCTGGACACTTCAGGCTGATAGCATTGGTGAGTTTCGGTGAGCAAGTGCAGACCCTTTGAAGTCATACTGCATGGTACCCATTCCATGGGTCCCAACTCTCCAGGTTCAAGGGATTCTTCCTCCAGCTAAAACATGCATGGGAAACCCAGAGTATCGTCCACCATGTGATTGGGAAACGATTTAAAATGCATCTCAGTTTTCCTATCCTGGTCCTCGGGTTCACCATTCCAGATGCTTTACTAACACTCTCCCCGCTTGGAGAGTCAGTGCCTTTAACCTCCTGTTTGGCACAGCTTGCAATTTCTGTGCAAGATGAACAGGAATAGGGAGAACCAATGAGAGACTAGCTGTAGGTGTCTGCACGGGCAAATGTAACGCTCATTGCCCACCAGGAAGAGGAATTTAACAAAGGCTCAGTGTGCCCTGCTGGAAACAGAATAGGGCCTGAAGCAATCCTGCGGATTTGTGCCCAGCTCACAAGAAAGTGAGTTGAAGAAAGGAGCTCAGGGGCACTGTAATTCACAAACGTGCAGAGTTATAAATGACAGCTATCCTCCAAAAATATATTGAAGTAAGCCTGCGAAGGGGACTTGAAAGCGGGGCAGAATTTCAGGAGAACGATTGCAGGGGGTAGACTGGAATTGCCCTGAAAGCATAGGAAAAGAGGCAGAACGTCGACAATGATGCACTTGGCCAAAAAGGGCGTATGCGTTTTTTCCTGAATATATTCAGGAAAAAACGCATACGCCCTTTTTGGCCAACCAAGCAAGCCTGTAAAGGAAATCTGCCCTACAATGAAATCTCACTGACCCCCACGGGCAAAAGGGCCATCTGAAAAAAGTGTAAAATCCAGAAAGGTAGGACAGGATATGGAGAACAGGGAGCCTTGTTATGCTGATTGGCAGGATGTAAATTGCCAGCAGCCACCCTGGAGAAATGTATGGTGTTTCCTGAAACACGTAAGAAACAAAGCAACACAGCCTATGGCACTTCCACTTATGGTCCTATAGCTTACGGAAATTAAAATCAAAAACAGACAGCCACCCCAATATTTGGGATGGCTGTGTTCACAAGAAGCTCGTCTACAGTACCAGGTAAATATCCCAGAATGCAAAAAATGGATAAAGAAGTTGTGGCACGTACGTACAATGCAATATCACTCAGCAATGAAATCTGTGTCATCAGGCCCGTAGCGGCATAGTGAGTGGATGCAGGTACGGTGATTCTACGTGAACTACGTCACACAGAAAAAGAAACATCATAAGATATCACTAATACACGGAATGTAAACTTGACTACACATGAACTGAATTACAAAACAGAACAGGGTCTCAAATTTAGAAAACCAACTAGTGCTTGCTTATGGGGAAAGGTGCTTTGGGGTGCTGCATAAAACCAGAGATTGCAATTAGCACAGATAACTTTCCATAAGCCAAATATGTAAAAGACAAGACCTACTCCTTGCTCAACGAAATGGACCCAACACCACATATTCAACGCCTAGGAATATACCTGACTAGGAAGAATCTTAAAACCCATGGATATATATGTCTCCGTAAGAGATTCAAGCGTGTGTACAGCGGCCGAAACGCAGCAGTGAAAATCCGATAAATCCCATTATCAAAATAAATTTCGAAAACAAAACACAAAGACAGTGAAATAGAGAGCAATTCTTAAATAATTCACTCAGGGCATGTTATGCAACCGGGATTTAACACATCTACACCCAGAGCTGGTTGAGACATAAGGCTGGACACTTCAGGCTGATAGCATTGGTGAGTTTCGGTGAGCAAATGCAGACCCTTTGAAGTCATACTGCATGGTACCCATTCCATGGGTCCCAACTCTCCAGGTTCAAGGGATTCTTCCTCCAGCTAAAACATGCATGGGAAACCCAGAGTATCGTCCACCATGTGATTGGGAAATGATTTAAAATGCATCTCAGTTTTCGTTTCCTGGTCCTCGGGTTCACCATTCCAGATGCTTTACTAACACTCTCCCCGCTTGGAGAGTCAGTGCCTTTAACCTCCTGTTTGGCACAGCTTGCAATTTCTGTGCAAGATGAACAGGAATAGGGAGAACCAATGAGAGACTAGCTGTAGGTGTCTGCACGGGCAAATGTAATGCTCATTTCCCACCAGGAAGAGGAATTAACCAAAGGCTCAGTGTGCCCTGCTGGAAACAGATTAGGGCCTGAAGCAATCCTGTGGTTTTGTGCCCAGCTCACAAGAAAGCGAGTTGAAGAAAGGAGCTCAGGGGCACTGTAATTCACAAACGTGCAGAGTTATAAATGACAGCTATCCTCCAAAAATATATTGAAGTAAGCCTGCGAAGGGGACTTGAAAGCGGGGCAGAATTTCAGGAAAACGATTGCAGGGGGTAGACTGGAATTGCCCTGAAAGCATAGGAAAAGAGGCAGAACGTCGACAATGATGCACTTGGCCAAAAAGGGCGTATGCGTTTTTTCCTGAATATATTCAGGAAAAAACGCATACGCCCTTTTTGGCCAACCAAGCAAGCCTGTAAAGGAAATCTGCCCTACAATGAAATCTCACTGCCCCCCCACGGGCAAAAGGGCCATCTGAAAAAAGTGTAAAATCCAGAAAGGTAGGACAGGATATGGAGAACAGGGAGCCTTGTTATGCTGATTGGCAGGATGTAAATTGCCAGCAGCCACCCTGGAGAAGTGTATGGTGTTTCCTGAAACACGTAAGAAACAAAGAATCACAGCCTATGGCACTTCCACTTATGGTCCTATAGCTTACGGAAATTAAAATCAAAAACAGACAGCCACCCCAATATTTGGGACGGCTGTGTTCACAAGAAGCTCGTCTACAGTATCAGGTAAATATCCGAGAAAGGAAAAAATGGATAAAGAAGTTGTGGCACGTACGTACGATGCAATATCACTCAGCAATGAAATCTGTGTCATCAGGCCCATAGCGGCATAGTGAGTGGATGCAGGTACGGTGATTCTACGTGAACTACGTCACACAGAAAAAGAAACATCATAAGATATCACTAATACACGGAATGTAAACTTGACTACACATGAACTGAATTACAAAACAGAACAGGGTCTCAAATTTAGAAAACCAACTAGTGCTTGCTTATGGGGAAAGGTGCGTTGGGGTGCTGCATAAAACCAGAGACTGAAATTAGCACAGATAACTTTCCATAAGCCAAATATGTAATAGACAAGACCTACTCTTTGCTCAACGAAATGGACCCAACACCACATATTCAACGCCTAGGAATATACCTGACTAGGAAGAATCTTAAAACCCATGGATATATATGTCTCCGTAAGAGAATCAAGCGTGTGTACAGCGGCCGAAACGCAGTAGTGAAAATCCGATAAATCCCATTATCAAAATAAATTTGGAAAACACAAAGACAGTGAAATAGAGAGCAATTCTTAAATAATTCACTCAGGTCATGTGATGCAACCGGGATTGACCACATCTACACCCAGAGCTGGTTGAGACATAAGGATGGACACTTCAGGCTGATAGCATTGGTGAGTTTCGGTGAGCAAATGCAGACCCTTTGAAGTCATACTGCATGGTACCTATTCCATGGGTCCCAACTCTTCAGGTTCAAGGGATTCTTCCTCCAGCTAAAACATGCATGGGAAACCCACAGTATGGTCCACCGTGTGATTGGGAAACGATTTAAAATGCATCTCAGTTTTCGTATCCTGGTCCTCAGGTTCACCATTCCAGATGCTTTTCTAACACTCTCCCCGCTTGGAGAGTCAGTGCCTTTAACCTCCTCTTTGGCACAGCTTGCAATTTCTGTGCAAGATGAACAGGAATAGGGAGAAAAAATGAGAGACTAGCTGTAGGTGTCTGCACGGGCAAATGTAACGCTCATTGCCCACCAGGAAGAGGAATTAAACAAAGGCTCAGTGTGCCCTGCTGGAAACAGATTAGAGCCTGAAGCAATCCTGCGGTTTTGTGCCCAGCTCACAAGAAAGCGAGTTGAAGAAAGGAGCTCAGGGCCACTGTAATTCACAAACCTGCAGAGTTATAAATGACAGCTATCCTCCAAAAATATATTGAAGTAAGCCTGTGAAGGGTACTTGAAAGCGGGGCAGAATTTCAGGAAAACGATTGCAGGGGGTAGACTGGAATTGCCCTGAAAGCATAGGAAAAGAGGCACAACGTCGACAATGATGCACTTGGCCAAAAAGTGCGTATGCGTTTTTTCCTGAATATATTCAGGAAAAAACGCATACGCCCTTTTAGGCCAACCAAGCAAGCCTGTAAAGGAAATCTGCACTACAATGAAGTCTCACTGCCCCCCGGGCAAAAGGGCCATCTGAAAAAAGTGTAAAATCCAGAAAGGTAGGACAGGATATGGAGAACAGGGAGCCTTGTTATGCTGATTGGCAGGATGTAAATTGCCAGCAGCCATCCTGGAGAAGTGTATGGTGTTTCCTGAAACACATAAGAAACAAAGCAACACAGCCTATGGAACTTCCACTTATGGTCCTATAGCTTACGGAAATTAAAATCAAAAACAGACAGCCACCCCAATATTTGGGACGACTGTGTTCACAAGAAGCTCGTCTACAGTATGAGGTAAATATACCAGAAAGCAAAAAATGGATAAAGAAGTTGTGGCACGTACGTACAATGCAATATCACTCAGCAATGAAATCTGTGTCATCAGGCCCGTAGCGGCATAGTGAGTGGATGCAGGTACGGTGATTCTACGTGAACTACGTCACACAGAAAAAGAAACATCAGAAGATATCACTAATACACGGAATGTAAACTTGACTACACATGAACTGAATTACAAAACAGAACAGGGTCTCAAATTTAGAAAACCAACTAGTGCTTGCTTATGGGGAAAGGTGCGTTGGGGTGCTGCATAAAACCAGAGACTGAAATTAGCACTGATATCTTTCCATAAGCCAAATATGTAATAGACAAGACCTACTCTTTGCTCACCAAAATGGACCCAAAACCACATATTCAACGCCTAGGAATATACCTGACTAGGAAGAATCTTAAAACCCATGGATATATATGTCTCTGTAAGAGAATCAAGCGTGTGTACAGCGGCCGAAACGCAGCAGTGAAAATCCGATAAATCCCATTATCAAAATAAATTTCGAAAACAAAACACAAAGACAGTGAAATAGAGAGCAATTCTTAAATAATTCACTCAGGGCATGTGATGCAACCGGAATTGACCACATCTACACCCAGAGCTGGTTGAGACATAAGGCTGGACACTTCAGGCTGATAGCATTGGTGAGTTACGGTGAGCAAATGCAGACCCTTTGAAGTCATACTGCATGGTACCCATTCCATGGGTCCCAACTCTCCAGGTTCAAGGGATTCTTCCTCCAGCTAAAACATGCATGGGAAACCCAGAGTATCGTCCACCGTGTGATTGGGAAACGATTTAAAATGCATCTCAGTTTTCGTA
Organism: Phocoena phocoena; assembly: GCF_963924675.1. NCBI lineage: Eukaryota > Metazoa > Chordata > Mammalia > Artiodactyla > Phocoenidae > Phocoena > Phocoena phocoena. The sequence goes on along the minus strand of NW_027077652.1, from coordinate 41,835 downwards.
TCCTGGTCCTCGGGTTCACCATTCCAGACGCTTTACTAACACTCTCCCCGCTTGGAGAGTCACTGCCTTTAACTTCCTGTTTGGCACAGCTTGCAATTTCTGTGCAAGATGAACAGGAATAGGGAGAAACAATGAGAGACTAGCTGTAGGTGTCTGCACGGGCAAATGTAACGCTCATTGCCCACCAGGAAGAGGAATTAACCAAAGGCTCAGCGTGCCCTGCCGGAAACAGATTAGTGCCGGAAGCAATCCTGTGGTTTTGTGCCCAGCTCACAAGAAAGCGAGTTGAAGAAAGGAGCTCAGGGGCACTGTAATTCACAAACCTGCAGAGTTATAAATGACAGCTATCCTCCAAAAATATATTGAAGTAAGCCTGCGAAGGGGACTTGAAAGCGGGGCAGAGTTTCAGGAAAACGATTGCAGGGGGTAGACTGGAATTGCCCTGAAAGCATAGGAAAAGAGGCACAACGTCGACAATGATGCACTTGGCCAAAAAGGGCGTATGCGTTTTTTCCTGAATATATTCAGGAAAAAACGCATACGCCCTTTTTGGCCAACCAAGCAAGCCTGTAAAAGAAATCTGCACTACATTGAAGTCTCACTGCCCCCCCCCCCCGGGTAAGAGGGCCATCTGAAAAAAGTGTAAAATCCAGAAAGGTAGGACAGGATATGGAGAACAGGGAGCCTTGTTATGCTGATTGGCAGGATGTAAATTGCCAGCAGCCACCCTGGAGAAGTGTATGGTGTTTCCTGAAACACGTAAGAAACAAAGCAACACAGCCTATGGCACTTCCACTTATGGTCCTATAGATTACGGAAATTAAAATCAAAAACAGACAGCCACCCCAATATTTGGGACGGCTGTGTTCACAAGAAGCTCGTCTACAGTATCAGGTAAATATCCCAGAAAGCAAAAAATGGATAAAGAAGTTGTGGCACGTACGTACAATGCAATATCACTCAGCAATGAAATCTGTGTCATCAGGCCCGTAGCGGCATAGTGAGTGGATGCAGATACGGTGAATCTACGTGAACTACGTCATACAGAAAAAGAAACATCATAAGATATCACTAATACACGGAATGTAAACTTGACTACACATGAACTGAATTACAAAACAGAACAGGGTCTCAAATTTAGAAAACCAACTAGTGCTTGCTTATGGGGAAAGGTGCGTTGGGGTGCTGCATAAAACCAGACACTGAAATTAGCACAGATAACTTTCCATAAGCCAAATATGTAATAGACAAGACCTACTCCTTGCTCAACGAAATGGACCCAACACCACATATTCAACGCCTAGGAATATACCTGACTAGGAAGAATCTTAAAACCCAGGGATATATATGTCTCCGTAAGAGAATCAAGCGTGTGTACAGCGGCCGAAACGCAGCAGTGAAAATCCGATAAATCCCATTATCAAAATAAATTTCGAAAACAAAACACAAAGACAGTGAAATAGAGAGCAATTCTTAAATAATTCACTCAGGGCATGTGATGCAACCGGGATTGACCACATCTACACCCAGAGCTGGTTGAGACATAAGGCTGGACACTTCTGGCTGATAGCACTGGTGAGTTTCGGTGAGCAAATGCAGACCCTTTGAAGTCATACTGCATGGTACCTATTCCATGGGTCCCAACTCTCCAGGTTCAAGGCATTCTTCCTCCAGCTAAAACATGCATGGGAAACCCAGAGTATCATCCACCGTGTGATTGGGAAACGATTTAAAATGCATCTCAGTTTTCGTATCCTGGTCCTCGGGTTCACCATTCCAGATGATTTACTAACACTCTCCCCGCTTGGAGAGTCAGTGCCTTTAACCTCCTCTTTGCCACAGCTTGCAATTTCTGTGCAAGATGAACAGGAATAGGGAGAACCAATTAGAGACTAGCTGTAGGTGTCTGCACGGGCAAATATAACGCTCATTGCCCACCAGGAAGGGGAATTAAACAAAGGCTCAGTGTGCCCTGCTGGAAACAGATTAGGGCCTGAAGCAATCCTGCGGTTTTGTGCCCAGCTCACAAGAAAGCGAGTTGAAGAAAGGAGCTCAGGGGCACTGTAATTCACAAACATGCAGAGTATTAAATGACAGCTAACTTCCAAACGTATATTGACGTAAGTCTGCGAAGGGGACTTGAAAGCGGGGCAGAATTTCAGGAAAACGATTGCAGGGGGTAGACTGGAATTGCCCTGAAAGCATAGGAAAAGAGGCACAACGTTGACAATGATGCACTTGGCCAAAAAGGGCGTATGCGTTTTTTCCTGAATATATTCAGGAAAAAACGCATACGCCCTTTTTGGCCAGCCAAGCAAGCCTGTAAAGGAAATCTGCACTACAATGAAGTCTCACTGCCCCCCGGGCAAAAGGGCCATCTGAAAATAGTGTAAAATCCAGAAAGGTAGGACAGGATATGGAGAACAGGGAGCCTTGTTATGCTGATTGGCAGGATGTAAATTGCCAGCAGCCACCCTGGAGAAGTGTATGGTGTTTCCTGAAACACGTAAGAAACAAAGCAACACAGCCTATGGCACTTCCACTTATGGTCCTATAGCTTACGGAAATTAAAATCAAAAACAGACAGCCACCCCAATATTTGGGACGGCTGTGTTCACAAGAAGCTCGTCTACAGTATCAGGTAAATATCCCAGAAAGCAAGAAATGGATAAAGAAGTTGTGGAACGTACTTACAATGCAATATCACTCAGCAATGAAATCTGTGTCATCAGGCCCGTAGCGGCATAGTGAGTGGATGCAGGTACGGTGATTCTACGTGAACTACGTCACACAGAAAAAGAAACATCATAAGATATCACTAATACACGGAATGTAAACTTGACTACACATGAACTGAATTACAAAACAGAACAGGGTCTCAAATTTAGTAAATCAACTAGTGCTTGCTTATGGGGAAAGGCGCCTTGGGGTGCTGCATAAAACCAGTGACTGAAATTAGCACAGATAACATTCCATAAGCCAAATATGTAATAGACAAGACCTACTCCTTGCTCAACGAAATGGACCCAACACCACATATTCAACGCCTAGGAATATACCTGACTAGGAAGAATCTTAAAACCCATGGAGATATATGTCTCCGTAAGAGAATCAAGCATGTGTACAGCGGCCGAAACACAGCAGTGAAAATCCGATAAATCCCATTATCAAAATAAATTTCGAAAACAACACACAAAGACAGTGAAATAGAGAGCAATTCTTAAATAATTCACTCAGGGCATGTGATGCAACCGGGATTGACCACATCTACACACAGAGCTGGTTGAGACATAAGGCTGGACACTTCAGGCTGATAGCATTGGTGAGTTTCGGTGAGCAAATGCAGACCCTTTGAAGTCATACTGCATGGTACCCATTCCATGGGTCCCAACTCTCCAGGTTCAAGGCATTCTTCCTCCAGCTAAAATATGCATGGGAAACCCAGAGTATCGTCCACCGTGTGATTGGGAAACGATTTAAAATGCATCTCAGCTTTTGTATCCTGGTCCTCGGGTTCACCATTCCAGATGCTTTACTAACACTCTCCCCACTTGGAGAGTCAGTGCCTTTAACCTCCTCTTTGGCACAGCTTGCAATTTCTGTGCAAGATGAACAGGAATAGGGAGAACCAATGAGAGACTAGCTGTAGGTGTCTGCACGGGCAAATGTAACGCTCATTGCCCACCAGGAAGAGGAATTAAACAAAGGCTCAGTGTGCCCTGCTGGAAACAGATTAGGGCCTGAAGCAATCCTGCGGTTTTGTGCCCAGCTCACAAGAAAGCGAGTTGAAGAAAGGAGCTCAGGGGCACTGTAATTCACAAACCTGCAGAGTTATAAATAACAGCTATCCTCCAAAAATAAATTGAAGTAAGCCTGTGAAGCGGACTGGAAAGCGGGGCAGAATTTCAGGAAAACGATTGCAGGGGGTAGACTGGAATTGCCTTGAAAGCATAGGAAAAGAGGCAGAACGTCGACAATGATGCACTTGGCCAAAAAGTGCGTATGCGTTTTTTCCTGAATATATTCAGGAAAAAACGCATACGCACTTTTTGGCCAACCAAGCAAGCCTGTAAAGAAATCTGCACTACAATGAAGTCTCACTGCCCCACGGGCAAAAGGGCCATAAGAAAAAAGTGTAAAATCCAGAAAGGTAGGACAGGATATGGAGAACAGTGAGCCTTGTTATGCCGATTGGCAGGATGTAATTTGCCAACAGCCACCCTGGAGAAGTGTATGGTGTTTCCTGAAACACGTAAGAAATAAAGCAACACAGCCTATGGCACTTGCACTTATGGTCCTATAGCTTAGGGAAATAAAAATCAAAAACAGACAGCCACCCCAAAGTTTGGGACGGCTGTGTTCACAGGAAGCTCGTCTACAGTACCAGGTAAATATCCCAGAAAGCAAAAAATGGATAAAGAAGTTGTGGCACGTACGTGCAATGCAGTATCACTCAGCAATGAAATCAGTGTCATCAGGCCCGTAGCGGTTAGTGAGTGGATGCATGTACGGTGATTCTACGTGAACTACGTCACACAGAAATAGAAACATCATAAGATATCACTGATAAACGGAATGTAAACTTGACTACACATGAACTGAATTACAAAACAGAACAGGGTCTCAAATTTAGAAAACCAACTAGAGCTTGCTTATGGGGAAAGGTGCACTGGGGTGCTGCATAAAACCAGAGACTGAAATTAGCACAGATAAGTTTCCATAAGCCAAATATATAATAGACAAGACCTACCACTTGCTCAAAGAAATAGACCCAACACCACATGTTCAACGCCTAGGAATATACATGACTAAGAAGAATCTTAAAACCCATAGATATATATGTTTCCGTAAGAGAATCAAGCGTGTGTACAGCGGCCGAAACTCAGCAGTGATAATCCGATAAATCCAATTATCAAAATAAATTTCGAAAACAAAACACAAAGACAGTGAAATAGAGAGCAATTCTTAAATAATTCACTCAGGGCATGTGATGCAACCGGGATTGACCACATCTACACCCAGAGCTGTTTGAGACATAAGGCTGGACACTTCAGGCTGATAGCATTGGTGAGTTTTGGTGAGCAAATGCAGACCCTTTGAAGTCATACTGCATGGTACCCATTCCAAGGGTCCCAACTCTCCAGGTTCAAGGCATTCTTCCTCCAGCTAAAACATGCATGGGAAACCCAGAGAATCGTCCACCGTGTGATTGGGAAACAATTTAAAATGCATCTCAGTTTTCGTATCCTGGTCCTCGGGTTCACCATTCCAGATGCTTTACTAACACTCTCCCCGCTTGGAGAGTCAGTGCCTTTAATCTCCTGTTTGGCACAGCTTGCAATTTCTGTGCAAGATGAACAGGAATAGGGAGAACCAATGAGAGACTAGCTGTAGGTGTCTGCACGGGCAAATGTAATGCTCATTTCCCACCAGGAAGAGGAATTAACCAAAGGCTCAGCGTGCCCTGCCGGAAACAGATTACGGCCTGAAGCAATCCTGCGGTTTTGTGCCCAGCTCACAAGAAAGCGAGTTGAAGAAAGGAGCTCAGGGGCACTGTAATTCACAAACCTGCAGAGTTATAAATGACAGCTATCCTCCAAAAATATATTGAAGTAAGCCTGCGAAGGGGACTTGAAAGCGGGGCAGAGTTTCAGGAACACCACTGCATGGGGTAGACTGGAATTTCCCTGAAAGCATAGGAAAAGAGGCACAACGTCGACAATGATGCACTTGGCCAAAAAGGGCGTATGCGTTTTTTCCTGAATATATTCAGGAAAAAACGCATACGCCCTTTTTGGCCAACCAAGCAAGCCTGTAAAGGAAATCTGCACTACAAAGAAGTCTCACTGCCCCCCGGGCAAAAGGGCCATCTGAAAAAAGTGTAAAATCCAGAAAGGTAGGACAGGATATGGAGAACAGGGAGTCTTGTTATGCTGATTGGCAGGATGTAAATTGCCAGCAGCCACCCTGGAGAAGTGTATGGTGTTTCCTGAAACACGTAAGAAACAAAGCAACACAGCCTATGGCACTTCCACTTATGGTCCTATAGCTTACGGAAATTAAAATCAAAAACAGACAGCCACCCCAATATTTGGGACAGCTGTGTTCCCAAGAAGCTCGTCTACATTACCAGGTAAATATCCCAGAAAGCAAAAATGGATAAAGAAGTTGTGGCACGTACGTGCAATGCAATATCACTCAGCAATGAAATCTGTGTCATCAGGCCCGTAGCGGCACAGTGAGTGGATGCAGGTACTGTGATTCTACGTGAACTACATCACACAGAAAAAGAAACATCATAAGATATCACTAATACACGGAATGTAAACTTGACTACACATGAACTGAATTACAAAACAGAACAGGGTCTCAAATTTAGAAAATCAACTAGTGCTTGCTTAACGGGAAAGGTGCGTTGGGGTGCTGCATAAAACCAGAGACTGAAATTAGCACAGATAACTTTCCATAAGCCAAATATGTAATAGACAAGACCTACTCCTTGCTCAACGAAATGGACCCAACACCACATATTCAACGCCTAGGAATATACCTGACTAGGAAGAATCTTAAAACCCATGGATATATATGTCTCCGGAAGAGAATCAAGCGTGTGTACAGCGGCCGAAACGCAGCAGTGAAAATCCGATAAATCCCATTATCAAAATAAATTTAGAAAACAAAACACAAAGACAGTGAAATAGAAAGCAATTCTTAAATAATTCACTCAGGGCATGTGATGCAACCGGGATTGACCACATCTACACCCAGAGCTGGTTGAGACATAAGGCTGGACACTTCAGGCTGATAGCATTGGTGAGTTTCGGTGAGCAAATGCAGACCCTTTGAAGTCATACTGCATGGTACCCATTCCATGGGTCCCAACTCTCCAGGTTCAAGGCATTCTTCCTCCAGCTAATACATGCATGGGAAACCCAGAGTATCATCCACCGGGTGATTGGGAAACGATTTAAAATGCATCTCAGTTTTCGTATCCTGGTCCTCGGGTTCACCATTCCAGATGCTTTACTAACACTCTCCCCGCTTGGAGAGTCAGTGCCTTTAACCTCCTCTTTGGCACAGCTTGCAATTTCTGTGCAAGATGAACAGGAATAGGGAGAACCAATGAGAGACTAGCTGTAGGTGTCTGCACGGGCAAATGTAACGCTCATTGCCCACCAGGAATGGGAATTAAACAAAGGCTCAGTGTGCCCTGCTGGAAACAGATTAGGGCCTGAAGCAATCCTGCGGTTTTGTGCCCAGCTCACAAGAAAGCGAGTTGAAGAAAGGAGCTCACGGGCACTGTAATTCACAAACCTGCAGAGTTATAAATGACAGCTATCCTCCAAAAATATATTGAAGTAAGCCTGCGAAGGGGACTTGAAAGCGGGGCAGAATTTCAGGAAAACAATTGCAGGGGGTAGACTGGAATTGCCCTGAAAGCATAGGAAAAGAGGCACAACGTCGACAATGATGCACTTGGCCAAAAAGGGCGTATGAGTTTTTTCCTGAATATATTCAGGAAAAAACGCATATGCCCTTTTTGGCCAACCAAGCAAGCCTGTAAAGGAAATCTGCACTACAATGAAGTCTCACTGCCCCCCTGGCAAAAGGGCCATCTGAAAAAAGTGTAAAATCTAGAAAGGTAGGACAGGATATGGAGAAGAGGGAGCCTTGTTATGCTGATTGGCAGGATGTAAATTGCCAACAGCCACCCTGGAGAAGTGTATGGTGTTTCCTGAAACACGTAAGAAACAAAGCAACACAGCCTATGGCACTTCCACTTATGGTCCTATAGCTTAGGGAAATTAAAATCAAAAACAGACAGCCACACCAATGTTTGGGACGGCTGTGTTCACAAGAAGCTCGTCTACAGTACCAGGTAAATAACCCAGAAAGCAAAAAATGGATAAAGAAGTTGTGGCACGTACGTGCAATGCAATATCACTCAGCAATGAAATGTGTGTCATCAGGCCCATAGCGGCATAGTGAGTGGATGCAGGTACGGTGATTCTACGTGAACTACATCACACAGAAAAAGAAACATCATAAGATATCACTAATACACGGAATGTAAATTTAACTACACATGAACTGAATTACAAAACAGAACAGGGTCTCCAATTTTGAAAACCAACTAGTGCTTGCTTATGGGGAAATGTGCGTTGGGATGCTGCATAAAACCAGAGACTGAAATTAGCACAGATAACTTTCCATAAGCCAAATATGTAATAGACAAGACCTACTTCTTGCTCAACGAAATGGACTCAACACCACATATTCAACGCCTAGGAATATACCTGACTAGGAAGAATCTTAAAACCCATGGATTTATATGTCTCCGTAAGAGAATCAAGCGTGTGTACAGCGGCATAAACGCAGCAGTGAAAATCCGATAAATCCCATTATCAAAATAAATTTCAAAAACAAAACACATAGACAGTGAAATAGAGAGCAATTCTTAAACAATTCACTCAGGGCATGTGATGCAACCGGGATTGACCACATCTACACCAACAGCTGGTTGAGACATAAGGCTGGACACTTCAGGCTGATAGCATTGGTGAGTTTCGGTGAGCAAATGCAGACCCTTTGAAGTCATACTGCATGGTACCCATTCCATGGGTCCCAACTCTCCAGGTTCAAGGGATTCTTCCTCCAGCTAAAACATGCATGGGAAACCCAGAGTATCGTCCACCGTGTGATTGGGAAACGATTTAAAATGCATCTCAGTTTTCGTATCCTGGTCCTCGGGTTCACCATTCCAGATGCTTTACTAACACTCTCCCAGCTTGGAGAGTCAGTGCCTTTAACCTCCTCTTTGGCACAGCTTGCAATTTCTGTGCAAGATGAACAGGAATAGGGAGAACCAATGAGAGACTAGCTGTAGGTGTCTGCACGGGCAAATGTAATGCTCATTTCCCACCAGGAAGAGGAATTAACCAAACGCTCAGCGTGCCCTGCTGGAAAGAGATTAGTGCCTGAAGCAATCCTGCGGTTTTGTGCCCAGCTCACAAGAAAGCGAGTTGAAGAAAGGAGCTCAGGGGCACTGTAATTCACAAACCTGCAGAGTTATAAATGACAGCTATCCTCCAAAAATATATTGAAGTAAGCCTGCAAAGGGGACTTGAAAGCGGGGCAGAAATTCAGGAAAACGATTGAAGGGTTAAACTGGAATTGCACTTAAAGAATAGGAAAAGAGGCAGAACGTCGATAATGATGCACTTGTCCAAAAAGTGCGGATGCTTTTTTCCCTAAATATATTCAGGAAAAAACGCATACGCACTTTTTGGCCAACCAAGAAGCTTGTAAATAAACCTGCACTACAATGAAATCTCAGTGCCCCCCAGGGCAAAAGGGCCATTTAAAAAAATTGTAAAATCCAGAAACGGAGGACAGGCAATGGAAAACAGGGATCCTTATTATGCTGATGCATATGATGTAAATTGCCGACAGCCATTCTGGAGAAGTGTTATGTGTTTCCTGAAACACGTAAGAAACAAAGCAACACAGCCTATGGCACTTCCACTTATGGTCCTACAGCTTAGGGAAATTAAAATCAAAAACACCCAGCCACCTCAAAGTTTGGGACCTCTCTGTTCACAAGAACCTCGTTTACAGTACCAGGTAAATATCTCAGAGAGCAAACAATGGATAAAGAAGTTGTGGTACGTACGTACAATGGAATATCACTCAGCAATGAAATCTGTGTCATCAGGCCCGTAGTGGCATAGTGAGTGGATACATGTATGGTGATTCTACGTGAAATAAGTCACACATAAAAAGAAACATCATAAAATATCACTAATACACTGTATGTAAACTTGACTACACATGAACTGAATTACAAAACAGAACAGTCTCAAATTTAGAAAACCAACTTGTGCTTTCTTATGGAGAAAGGTGCATTGGAGTGCTGCATAAAACCAGAGACTGAAATTAGCACAGATACCGTTCCATAAGCCAAATATGTAATAGACAAGACCTACTCTTTGCTCAACGAAATGGACTCAACACCACATATTCAACGCCTAGGAATATACCTGACTAGGAAGAATCTTAAAACCCGTGGATATTTATGTCTCCGTAAGAGAATCAAGAGTGTGTACAGCGGCATTAACGCAGCAGTGAAAATCCGATAAATCCCAGTGTCAAAAAAAATTTCAAAAACAAAACACAATGACAGTGGAATAGAGAGCAATTCTTAAATAACTCACACAGGGCATGTGATGCAACCTGGTTTACCACATCTACACCCAGAGCTGGGTGAGAGATAAGGCTTGACCCTTTGGGCTGATAGCATTGGTGAGGTTCAGTGAGCAAATGCAGACCCTTTGATGTCATACTGCCTGGTACCCATTCCATGGTTCCCAACTCTCCAGGGTCAAGGGATTCTTCCTTCTGCTAAAATTTGCATGGGAAACCCAGAGTATGCTCCACCATGTGACTGGGAAACCTTTTTACATGCATGTCTGTTTTCGTCCCCTGGTACTCAGGTTCACCATTCCAGACCCTTTTCTTACACTCTCCCCATTTGGAGAGTCAGTGCCTTTAACCTCCTGTTTGGCACTGTTTGCAATTTCTGCGCAAGATGAACAGGAATAAGGAGAACCAATGGGAGACTATCTGTAGGTGTGTGCACGGGCAAATATTTTTTTTAACATCTTTATTGGGGTATAATTGCTTTACAATGGTGTGTTAGTTTTTGCTTTATAACAAAGTGAATCAGCTATACATATACATATGCTCCCTGTGTCTTCCCTCTTGTGTCTCCCTCCCTCCCTCTCTCCCCCTTCCACCCCTCCAGGCTGTCCCAACGCCCCGAGCTAATATCCCTGTGCCTTGCGGCTGCTTCCCCCTTGCTATCTACCTTACTACATTTGTTAGTGTGTATATGTCCATGACTCTCTCTCGCCCTGTCAAAACTCACCATTCCCCCTCCCCATATCCTCAATTCCGTTCTCCAGTAGGTCTGCGCCTCTATTCCTGTCTTATCCCTAGGTTCTTCATGACATTTTTTTCCTTTAAATTCCATATATATGTGTTAGCATACGCTATTTGTCTTTTTCTTTCTGACTTACTTCACTCTGTATGACAGACTCTAGGTCTATCCATCTCATTACAAATAACTCAGTTTCATTTCTTTTTAAGGCTGAGTAATATTCCATTGTGTATATGTGCCACATCTTCTTTATCCATTCGTCCGATGATGGGCGCTTAGGTTCTTTCCATCTCCGGGCTATTGTAAATAGAGCTGCAATGAACATTTTGGTACATGACTCTTTTTGAATTTTGGTTTTCTCAGGGTATATGCCCAGTATGCACGGGCAATTTTAACACTCATTTCCCAACAGGAAAAGGAATTAACCAAAGGCTCAGCATGCCGTGCTGGAACAAGATTAGGGTCTGAAGCAATCCTGCGGTTTTGTGGCCAGCTCACAAGAAAGCGAGTTGAGGAAAGGAGCTCAGGGGCACTGTCATTCACATACCTGCAGACTTATAAATGACAGAAATCGTACAAAAATATATTGAATTAAGGCTGCGAAGAGGACTTGAAAGTGGGGCAGAATTGCTGGAATCCGATTTCAGGAGGTAGACGTGAATTGCTCTGAAAGCATAAGAGAAGTGGCAGAACCTCGTCAATGAAGCACTTGGCCAAAAAGGGCATATGCATTTTTTCCAGGGCCATCATTCACGGGAGTAGGAGGCTCCCAGCATGCTCCAGTGGCCAACAGAGGGCCCACGTCGCCAAGGCGATGTGAGCTAGCCAGGCAGGAGTGACCTGACATCAGAGGGCCCACCTCACAGAATGGTAGGGAACCCAGCCAGGATCAGACTCTCCCCAGAGGGCCCACATCACCAAGGTGATGGGAACCAGGCAGGAGTGTCCTCACACCCGTGGGGCCACATCATCAAAAGTTGAGGTACCCAGCACATGTGGCCTCAAACCAGAGGACCCACATCACCATGGGTTTCGGAGTGAGGCAGGCAGGATTAACCTCACAACACATGTCCCATTGTATACAAATGGTGTGGAAACCAGCAGTTGGATCTTCCTAGCAGGCGGCCCAGAGCACTGAGGCTATGAGATCCAGGCCGGCATGAACTCACAACAGAGGGCCCTCATTGTGATTCTGTAAGCAACCCAGCCGTTGTGACCTCAGAGCAGAAGGCCCACATCCCCATGGGGAAGGGAAACAAGCAGGAGTGTCATCGCAAGAGTGGGCACACATGAAAAAATGTGGGGAGCCCAGCAATTAGTGCCTGATGCCAGAGGGCCCTCATCACCGAGGGGCGGTGGCTCCCAGCCAGCTCCGACTGCTACCAGAGGGGCGACGTCGCCAATGTGGAGTGCGACAACCAGGCAGGAGTGACCTCAGAGCAGAGGGTCAACCTCACAGAAGTGTGAAGAACTAAAGAGGATCAGATTCTCACCAGAGGGCCCACATCACCAAGGGAATGGGAACCAGGCAGGAGTGTCCTCACACTAGTGGGGCCACATCACTGAAAAGTGAGGGACCCAGCACACGTGGCCTCAAACCAGAGGACACACATCACAAGGGAGCTGGGATTGAGGCAGGCAGGAGGAGCCTCAAAACAGAGGGACCATAGAATTAAAGAGGTGAAGAATCCCACAGTTGGAACCTCCCAGCAGGCGGCCAGGAGCAGCGAGACTATGGGATCCAGGCCGGAGTGATCTCACACCAGAGGGCCGTCATCATGAAACTGTGAGCAACCTAGGCGTTGGGATCTCAGAGCAGAAGGCCCACATTCCCATGGGGTTGGGAACCTGTCAGAAGTGTACTCGCACCACAGGGCACACATCAGAGAATTTAGGGAACCCAGGAGTTAGGGCCTGACGCCAGAGGGCCCTCATTACCAAGGGGAGGAGACTCCAATCAGGCACCAACACCCAACTGAGGTCCCACGTCACCAAGGTGACGTGTGACAGCCAGGTAGGAGTGACCTCACCGCAGAGGGCCTACCTCACAGAAGGGTGAGGAACACAGCCAGGATAAGACTCTCACCAGAGGGCCCACATCACCAAGGTGATCAGAACCAGGCAGGAGAGTCTTCACACCAGTGTGGCCACATCATAGAAAGGTGAGGAACCCAGCACATGTGGCCTAAACCAGAAGACCCACATCTCCAAGGGGCTCGGAATGAGGCAGGCAGGAGTAGCCTCACAACACAGGGCCCATAGAATAAAAAAGCTGAGGAATCCAGCAATGGGAACCTCCCAGCAGGCGGCCAAGAGCACCAAGTCTATGCGATTCAGGCCGCAGTAAACTCACAGCAGAGGGTCCACATCATGAAACTGCGAGCAACCCAGCCATTTGGACCTCAGAGCAGAAGGTCCACATCCCCAAGGTGTTGGGAGCATGGCAGGAGTGTCCTCGCACCACTTAGCACATATCAGAAAATGTGGGTACCCAGCAGTTAGGGCCTGACGCCAGAGGGCCCTCATCACTGAGGGGAGGAGGCTCCCAGCATGTTCCAACTACCACAAGAGGGCCCACGTCGCCAAGGCGGGGTGTGCCAGCCAGGCAGGAGTGACCTCACAGCAGACGGCCCACCTCAAAGAAGTGTGAGGAACCCAACCAGGATCAGACTCTCACCAGAGGGCCCATATCACCAAGGGGACGGGAACCAGGCACGAGTGTCCTCACACCAGTGGGGCCACATCACTAAAAGATGAGGAAACTGGCACATGTGGCCACAAACCAGAGGACCTACATCACCAAGGGGCTGGGAGTGACACAGGCAGGAGGAGCCTCCCAACACAGGGCCCAAAGAATAAAAAAGGTGAGGAACCCAGCAGTTGGAACTTCCCAGCAGGCGGCCCAGAGTACAGAGGCTATGGGATCTAGGAATGAGTGAACTAACACCAGAGAGCTAACATCAGGAAACTCTGAGCAACCCAGTCGTTGGAACCTCAGAGCAGAAGGCCCATATCGCCATGGGGATGGGAACATTTCACGAGTGTCCTGGCATCACTGGGCTCACATCAGAAAACCTGGGGAGCCCAGCAGTTAGAGCCTGACGCCAGAGGGACCTCATCACCGAGGACAGGAGTCTCCAAAAGGATCCAACTGCCACCAGAGGGCCGACGTCACCAAGGCAATGGGAGCATGCCAGGCAGGAGTTACCTCAGAGCACAGGGCCCACCTCACAGAACGGTAAGGAACCCAGCCAGGATCAGACTCTCACCAGAGGGGCCACATCACCAAGGGGCTGGGAAACAGGCACGAGTGTCCTCACACCATTGGGGCCACATCATCGAAAGGTGAGGGACCCAGCACACGTGGCCTCACACCAGAGGACACACATCACAACGGGGCTGGGATTGAGGCAGGCAGGAGGAGCCTCAAAACAGAGGGCCCATAGAATAAAAAAGGTGAGGAATCCCGCAGTTGGAACCTCCCAGCAGGCGCCCAGGAGCAGCAAGCCTATGGGATCTAGGCCGGAATGAACGCACATCAGAGGGCCCTCATCATGAAACTGTGAGCACCCCAGCCGTTGGGACCTCAGAGCAGAAGGCCCAAATTCCCATGGGGTTGGGAACCTGACAGGAGTGTACTCGCACCACAGGTCGCACATCTGCAAATTTTGGGAGCCCAGGAGTTAGGGTCTGACGCAAGAGGGCCCTCATTACCGAGGGACGGAGACTCGCAGCAGACACCAACTCCCAACTGAGGGCCCACGTCACCAAGGTGATGTGTGCCAGCCAGGCAGGAGTGACCTCACCGCAGAGGGCCTACCTCACAGAAGGGTGAGGAAACCAGCCAGGATAAGACTCTCACCAGAGGGCCCACATCACCAAGGGGATCGGAACCAGGCAGGAGGGTCCTCACACCAGTGTGGCCACATTATAGAAAGGTGAGGAACCCAGAACATGTGGCCTAAAACAGGGGACCCACATCTCCAAGGGGCTAGGAGTGAGGCAAGCAGGAGTATCCTCACAAAACAGAGCCCACAGAATAAAAGTTGTGAGGAATCCAGCAGTTGGAACCGGCCAGTAGGCCGCCCAGAGCACAGAGTCTATGGGATCCAGGCCACAGCAAACTCACAGCAGAGGTCCCACATCATGAAACTGTGAGCAACCCAGCGGATGGGACCTCAGAGCAGAAGGCCCACATCCCTATGGGGATGGGAACCTGACAGGAGTGTCCTCGGCCCACTTCCACGAATCAGAAAATGTGGGAACCCAGCAGTTAGGACCTGAGGCCAGAGGACCCTCATCACCGAGGGGAGGAGGCTCCCAGCAGGCTCTAACTGCCACCATAAGGCCGATGTCACCAAGGCGGGGTGTGCCAACCAGGCAGGAGTGACCTCAGAGCAGAAAGCCCACCTCACAGAAGTGTGAGGAACCCAACAAGGATCAGACTGTCACCAGAGGGCCAACATCACCAAGGGAATGGGAACCAGGCAGGAGTGTCCTCACACCATTGGGGCTACATCACCATAATTTGAGGGACCCAGCACACGTGGCCTCAAACCTGAGGACACACATCACCAAGGGGCTGGGAGTGAGGCAGGCCAGAGGATCCTCAAAACAGAGGGACCATAGAATAAAAAAGGTGAGGAATCCCACAGTTGGAACCTCCGGCAGGCAGCCAGGAGCAGCGAGGCTATGGGATCTAGGCAGGAGTGAACTCACACCAGAGGGCCCTCATCATGAAACTGTGAGCAACACAGCCGTTGGGACCTCAGAGCAGAAGGCTCACATCCCCATGGGGATGGGAACCTGGCAGGAGTGTCCTTGCACCACTTAGCATGAATCAGAAAATGTGGGAACCCAGCAGTTAGGGCCTGAGACCAGAGGGCCCTCATCACTGAGGGGAGGAGGCTCCCAGCAGGCTCCAACTGCCACCATATGGCCGACGTTGCCAAGGCGGGGTGTGCCAGCCAGGCAGGAGTGACCTCAGAGCAGAGGGCCCACCTCACAGAAGGGTGAGGAACCTAACCAGGATCAGACTCTCACCAGAGGGCCAACATCACCAAGGTGATGGGAACCAGGCAAGACTGTCCTAACAGCAGTGGGGCCAACATCACCAAGGGAATGGGAACCAGGCAAGAGTGTCCTCACACCAGTGTGGCCACATTATAGAAAGGTGAGGAACACAGCACATGTGGCCTCAAACAAGGGGACACACATCACGAAGGGGCTGGGAGTGAGGCATGCAGGAGGAGACGCACAACCGAGGGCCCATAGAATAAAAAAGGTGAGGAATCGAGAAGTTGGAAACTCCAAGCTGGAGGCCCAGAGCACTGACACTATGGGATACAGGCCAGAGTGAACACACAGCAAAGGGCCCACATCATGAAACTGTGAGCAACCCAGCAGTTGGGACCACAGAACAGAAGTCCCACATGCCCATGGGGATGGGAACCTGGCAGGAGTGACTCGCACCACTGGGCACACATCAGAAAATGTGTGGAGCCCAGCACTTAGGGCCTGACACCAGAAGGCCCTCATCACTGAGGGGAGGAGGCCCCAGCACGCTCCAACTGCCACCAGAGGGTCCACGTCGCCAAGGCGACGTGCGCCAGCCAGGCAGGATTGACCTCACAGCAGAGGGCCCACATCATGAAAGTGTGAGCAACCCAGCCGTTAGGACCTCAGAACAGAAGGCCCACACGCTCATGAGGATGGGAACCTGGCAGGAGTGCCCTCGTACCACTTAGCACGTATCAGAAAATGTGGGAACCCCGCCATTAGGGTCTGATGCCAGAGGGCCTCATCACCGCGGGAAGGAGGCTCCCAGCAGGCTCCAACTGCCACCAGGGTGCCGAAGTCAACAAGGCGGGTTGTGCCAGCCAGGCAGGAGTGACCTCAGAGAAGAGGGCTCACCTCACGGATGTGTGAGGAACCCAACCAGGATCAGAGTCTCACCAGAGGGCCCACATCACCAAGGGGATGGGAACCAGGCAGGAGTGTCCACACACCAGTGGGGCCACATCATCAAAAGATGAGGAACCCATCACATATGGCCTCAAACCTGAGGACATACATCACCATGTGGCTGGGAGTGAGGCAGGTATCTGGAGGGGCACATTTAACTCTAATTTCCCACCAGGAAGAGGAATTAACCAAAGGCTCAGAGTGCCGTGCCGGACCCTGATTATGGCCTGAAGCAAACCTGCAGTTTTGTGGCCAGCTTACAAGGAAGTGAGTTAAGAAAGGAGCTCAGGGGCACTGTAATTCACAAACCTGCAGAGATAAATGACAGCTATTGGCAAAAATATATCGAAGTAAGTCTGCAAAGAGGACTTGAAAACGAGGCAGAATTGCAGGAATCATATTTCAAGAGGTAGATTGGAATTGCATTTAAAGCATATGAAAAGCGGCAGATCTTTGACAGTGATGCACATGGACAAAAAGTGCGTATACATTTTTCCTGAATATATTCAGGAAAAAACGCATATGAACATTTTGGCCAACCAAGCACTCCAGCAATGGAAATCCACACTACAATGAAGTCACATTTCCCATTCGTCAAAAAGGCCATCTGAATAAAGTGTAAAAACCAGAAACACAGGACAGGCCATGGAGAACAGGGAGCCGTGTTATGCTGATGGGCGGGATGTAAATTGCCAACAGACACTCTGGAGATGTTCATGGTGTATCCTGAAACATCTAAAAAACAAAGCTACAGAGCCTAGGGCACTTCCACTTTTGGCCCTATAGCTTAGGAAAATTAAAATCAACAAGACACAGCCAACACAAAATTTAGGGCTGCTGTGTTTACAAGAACCTCGAGTCCAGTACAAATTAAATATCCCAGAAAGAAAAAAATGGATAAAGAAGTTGTGCTACTTACGTACAACGGAATATCACTCAGCAGTGAAATCAATGTCATCAGGCCTGTAGCAGCAAATTGAGTGGATTTAATTATGATGATTCTAAGAGAAATATATCACACAAAGAAAGATAATTATCATAAGATATCACTAATAGAGGGAGTGTAAACTTGGCTACACATAAACTGAATTACAAAACCGAACAGAGTCTCACATTTAGATAAAAACCTTATGCTTGCTTAAGGGGAAAGTTGAGTTGGGCTGCTGTATAAAAACAGATTGAAATTAGCACACATACCATTCCATAAGCCAAATACGTAATAAACAAGACCTACTCTTTGCTCAACGAAATAGACTCATCCATGGTGTATCACCTCACACCTATTAGAATGGGCATCATCAGAAAATCTACAAACAACAAATGCTGGAAACGGTGTGGAGATAAGGAATCCTCTTCCACTATTGTTGGGAACGTAAATTGATACAGTCACTGTGGAGAACATTATGGAGTTTCTTATAAAACTAAGAATAGAATTACCATATGATACAGCAATCCCTCTACTGGGCATATACCCAGACAAAACCATAAATCAAAAAGAGACATTCACCACAATGTTCATTGCATCACTATTTACACTATCCAGGAAATGGAAGCAACCTAAATGCCCACAGACAGACGAATGCATAAAGATGTGGTACATATATAAAATGGAATATTACTAAGCCATAAAAAGGAATGAAATTGGGACATTTGTAGAGACGTTGATGGATCTAGAGACTGTCATACAGAGTGAAGTAAGTCAGAAAGAGAAAAACAAATCTTGTATATTAATGCATATATGTGGAACCTAGAAAAATTGTACAGATGAACCGTTTTGCAAGGCAGAAATAGAGCAATACATGTATACAACAAACGTATGGACAACAAGGGGGGAAAGCTGTTGGGGATGGTGGTGGGAGGAGTTGAGATATTGGGATTGGTATGTATACATTTATATGTATAAAGTAGATAACCAAAAACAACCTGCTGTATAAAAATATAAAATTAAATTCAAAATAAAAAAATAAAATTAAAAAAAGTAAAACAGAAAAATATTCTTCCCTTCACATACATGTATTTATATGAATAAATTATTTCCATGCTTATATCTGTAAATACACAAAAGAGGAATAAAATCTACCTTGAACCAAAAACGAAAAAAAGATAAAAAAGAACAGAACCCACCAGTTACACAGAGGAAAACCGTTTCAGGGCACTTGCTCCAATTGCAAACAATTCTGAAGTTGGTCAGTGGTGGGGAATCATCTCCCATTCAGCCAGCATGCTCCTCGCAACAAGCGTCCTCACTGCAAAGCTGGTGGACCGTGCCGAGGTATCTGTGAGTAAACGTGGGCCGAGCCCCAGGCCAGCTGCTGCTGAAATGTTCCCACCCTTCCAAGGCTAAACACCTGAATATGTACAAGGACTTGAAAACCTAGAGGAAGGGCCATGGAGCCACATGAGGGACAGCATGCCAGCCGACTTGGTGCCTGCAGGCCAGCCAGGATGGTCCTGGCCCTGGGTGCTCTTCTGGAAGCTCTCCATTTCCCTGCCTGAGATACCCCTGCTGTCCCGGCCCCCACTGCTTTCTTCCTTCCTCACCTGTGCCCAGGGAGAAATTCCAGCGGCAGGTGTGGGTGACACATCCTCTTCTTTAGCAGGTAGCATCTTGGCAACTGCTGCAGAAAGTCCAGCAGAGCCCCACTCACACTGGGACACCCACAAAGCCGTGGCCTCTCACTCCCTCCCACCAGCCCAGCCCCGAGACCGCTGACAGGGCAGAGAAAATGGCGTCAGGCACAGCTGCAGGGGCTCTTGCTGCCTGGAGCGGTGTTTATATTGATCTCAACCCAGGCACACCTGGGGAGGGCTGGCCGGCACGGTCAGGCTTCCCAAGCCAGCCAATAATCACCCCTCAGGGGCTCACAGTTGCTGAAAATGGAACTTGCTGAATTGGCCAGGTCCAAGGAACAGGTGTGGGCTCCTGAGAGTCAGGATAGACAAGGGGCTGCAGCTCTGGCTTGTTTTCTAATTATATTATCTGGCCCATGAGTGGGAGACAACTTCAAGAAAACCCTCTCCTAATGAGAGGAACCCAGGAGTCAGGGAGAGGAGGGGTGGGTGGTGGTTGGAGACAGAGGCCTGGTACCCCGGGTGCAGTGGAAGTCTCTGGAAGACCAGGTGGAGGAGGCCGCACAGAGTGATGCCCAGGGTCACAGACCTGTCAGAGCTGCTGTTTGTTAGTTCAAGTCCTGCTCTGAGGTGCTCTGTGTCAGATCTGAGTGACAGGTGAGCTGGGAGTGCTCTGCAATGAGGGCTATGTGCACGGTTCCTGTGTGCCCAGCCCTGCCAAGGTACCTGCAAGGGTAGCTCTGTATCCTGGGAGGGGCCTGACCACGGGAGCCCCATGGACTGCAGAGGACCTGCCCAGGGAATCCCATATCCTGGGAGGGGCCTGAACACGAGAGCCCCGTGGGCTGGGGTGGGGGTAGGGTACCTGCCCAGGTGAGCTCCATATCCTGGGATTTGCCTGACCTCGAGAGCCCCATGGGCTGCTGGAGTCCTGGTAAAGGATGTCAGGACAGTCAGTGAAGCCACTGAGGATATACCTCCAGTAGTTCCTAAATCCTACACCCTGCTGGTCATTCTACCAACCACCAGGACTTGGTATTCTGTATTAGTCTTCACTGATGCCTTCTTTTGTATTCCATTAGTCCCAGAGTCACAAGAAATTTTGGCTTGTGAGTGACAGGACTCAACATACAACTAAAACAATACTTCCAGGCTGTCTTGCCCCAAGGGTTCAAAAATTCCCACACCATCTTTGGGGAAAGCTCAGCTAAAGACCTAAAAGTTCTACCTCTGGAAAAGGAAACACTCCTTCAATATTCAGACGACATTCTGATCGCCAGCCCTACTAAGGAGGCCTCAGAACTACCAAGCCAATAAAGGATAGAAGTTGTCCACGAAAAAGCTCAAGTATCACAGACTACGGTGACCTGCCTGGGCTTCATTCTCACAGAAGGTCGGAGAAGCCCATCCCAGGAAAGGGAAGAAACAATTTACAGCCTTACCCCTTTCTGAAACTAGAAGACAGCTTAGGGGTTCCTGAGGAAGCCAGGGTTTCCTGCCTCTGGATCCCTAACTACAGTCTACTAGCTGGGCCTCTATATGAAACACTGAAAGGAAAAGATGATGATCCTTTTGAATAGAATCCAGAAGTGGCCTTTCAAGAATGGAAAGAGCAGTCAATTCAGACCCTTGCCCTGGAACTCCCTAATTTAGCTAAACCCTTTGACCTTTACATTCCTGGTGAAAGGTGAATCGCCATTGGAGTATTAGTGCAAAAACTGGGACCACTTGAAATGGAACAATGCAAGAATGCCATCCAGGTAGGATAAACTATGGTCACCAAGGGGCTTGGCCCACCGCCACATCTGGCCAAGATACTGGTGGTATCTGAAAACCTGGAAATCAGCAGCCCAAAAGGCCACCTCCCTTCTAAGGGAAACGGACCCCACGTGGTGATCCTAACCCCCAACCATGCCCTGAAGTTGCAGGGTTTGCTCCGTGGGCACACTGACCTCGATTGAGGAGGCCCTCCAACTCCAACCTCCAGAGAGATAACCGGGGGCAACGGGGCACCATGACGACCCGTGTGACCATCACTTGACCTGGAGTTTCTCTCATAAAACAACAAGAGTGTGTCCCAAAAGAGTAGACTACTGCTTGCAGTACTTACTGTACCCAGAGGGGAGCTAATAATCTTGGCGGGGGAACCGTATATCATGCTGTCACCATAGAAAAGCCTACAGACACCCTGATGATGGTGGCCAATAAGACCGGCTGGACTCCTGTTTACTTCCAAAGGCTCTTGACTCAGTGACCATCATGATCCTTCATCACCACTGACCCTGGACTGTCTGGGAGCTGAGCGGGCAGGATCCTGACACCTGGTGCTGTTTTTACGTTAATTCAGGGGCCTAATGGAAGAAAGCGCAGACTGTTGGTCAGAGCATCTAGGCTGGCAGAAACGGTCAGTCAGAGCATCTAGGCTGGCAGAAACGGTCAGCCTAAGGTGGCCGAACAAATGTGGGGCGGAGTGAAACTGGACCTCACAGCGCCACTGCACATCTCCTTTCTGGACCCTTAAAGGTCATTAGAATCTATAACACTTCCAATACTGGTGCTCAGGTGGACGAGCAGGGAGGCAGGAGGCCTGGGGACAATCAACGTCACCTGGAGGCTGCTGGGGAGAAGTTCTGACCCTCGCCCACGGGTATGAAGCCTCCTAACTCAGCACTCAGCAGTTACAGAAGAAGGGTCTGCACTCGCAGCACTCCAAGAATGAGGAAAGGGACAAAAGGCAGAAGAGAAGTTTGTCCCAGGCAAAGCCCCTTAAAAATGTCTGGGAGATAAAAATAGAATCTGGGCAATAAAATAAAGTCTAACCATTTTTATCCTTTGTGCTTTGTCTAATTTCAGGTGCTCCTAGTGTCCCGCATACAGAGGTTCCACACCCGGCACTTCAGACCAGATTTCCTAGAGCAGAATGGCTCGATGACACTTCAGCTCCTGGGGCCCAGTTCAGACTCCGTGACATAGAGCCTGAGCTGCAGCCAACCAGGTTCTCGAGAGCTCAGCCCCCTCCCTCCCAGTGACTCTGACAGGATCTCTACACAGCAGCCCAGCCCACAGCCCACAGGGTAGCACCTCTCCATTCTCTGATCAAAATATAAAGTTTCCTTTGCTTTTGAACCAAACTCAGTCTCGATCTATTGGCTCCAATGACACTGGGCAGGGGGACACTTGTTGGCGTCCACTCTGGAGGATCAGTAACAGAAATTGAGAACATTGTAACTTCAATGAACAGATGTGTGAGCCAAACTGTAATTAACATAAAACAGTGTATAAGGCTCGGGTAAAATAAGATGTTTCTAACACTTCCATTTGATATTTCCATCACTTTCTTATAAGCAAGTTCAGTGAAAAGGTTTGTCTTCTTTGTCAGGTCAATATTAGAGAAACAAAGTGATTTCTTTCCAAGGATGTACATCTAATAATCTTGGTTAAAGCTTCAATCTTGTTTTAAATGCTTTTGCATTGAAAATGATACCTCTCTTTCAGCTCCCCCATTTCTGAGAAGCATAAAATCTTATAATTTATTATTACCAAAGGGAAATGGTAGGAGGAGGGATAAATTAACAGTTTGGGATTAACACATACACACTGCTATGTATGAAATCATCAGCAAGGAACTACTGTATAGCACAGGGAACTACACTCAATATTTTGCAATAACCTATAAGGGGAAATGATCTGAAAAAGAATAGATATTTTTATTGACATCATCCATCAATGACAGTAAAAATGGAATCTAAGGGAAGACAGTGGTGAGTGCTTCTGACCCTGAAGACTTCAATCATCTAAAGTTTGGACTCTGCCTACTTCCCAAGGCCCTTAATGAACATATGTGTAGCCGTAGCTTAAAAAATTCCCCAGTTTGGGTTGCGGAGAGACACTGATATTTAAAATCCCCTGGTGTTCTCCTCACATGAATGGGACCCTTCCTACACCTAAAACATGCCTGTCACACCCAGAGGATGGTATACCGTCTGATCGGGAAAAGTTTGGAAAAGGCATCTCATCTCCTCATCTCTTGGTGCTAGGGTTCACCACTCCAGCGTCTTTACTAACAGTCTCCCCACTTGGAGATGTCAGCACTGTCAACATCCTGTTGCATACAGTTTGGAATTTGTCCAGAGGATGAAGCAGAAGGAGGAGGAACAATGAGAGACAAGTCCTAGGTGTTCGGACAGGCACATGCCACTCTAAGTTCCAATCAGGAAGACGAATTGACCAAAGGCTAGGGTTGCCCATGGAAACAGAATAGGGCTTGAGGAATCCTGATGCTTTGTGGCCAGTTCCCATAAACACAAGTTGGAAAATGGAACTCAGGGGCACTAAAATTCACAAAACTGCAGAATTGAAAATATCTATCACTGAAAAATGTCTTGAGGAAAGTCAGAGAAAAGGACTTGTAAGCAACGGAGAATGGCAGGAAAGGGATTGGAAGAGGTAGAAAGGACTCGCCATTAAGCACAAGAAAAGGGGCTGAACATTGCCAACATTGCAGTTGGCCAAAAAGGGTGTATGCGTCTTTTTCTGTATATATTCAAGAAAAGGGCATACACTTTTTTAGCCAACCAAACAGGTGGGCACTGGAAATCAATACTACAAAACATATCACTTTGCATCAGTCAGAAGAGCCGTCCTCATAAAGTGTAAACACCAGAAATGCAGGACAGGGCAAGGAGAAAAGGGAGCCCTGTGAGTCTTATAGTGGAAATGTATATTGCCAACGGTCACTCTGGATAAGTCTATTGTGTTTACTAAAGCATCTAAAAAATGAGCTACCGAGCACAGGGCACTTGCACTCATGGACGTATATTTTGGGAAAAACAAAAATCGAGAGGACACAGGCACCCCAATGTTTACCACCTCTCTGTTTAAAAGATCCTCGACTACGATATAACTTAAAGTATCTGTAGAGAAAAAACGGACAGAGATGTGGTGCTTATGTAGAGTGGAATATTACTCAGCCTGGAAATCAATGAAATACGGCCAGTTATAACAACTCAAGAGGAGTTACGTGTGATCATTCGAAGTCACATAATTCAAAAAGAAAAAGACATAAGATATCACTAATACATGGAATGTTAACATGGCTACACATGAACTGAATTACAAAAGAGAAGAGGGTTTCAAATTAAGAAAACCAACTTATGCTTCCTTAAGGGGAAAGGTGAGTTGGGGTGCTGCATAAAACCAGAGATTGAAATTAGCACAGATACCATTCCATAAGCCAAATATGTAATAGTCAAGACCTACTCCTTGCTCAACGAAATGGACTCCACACGCCATATTCAATGCCTAAGAATATACCGGATTAGTAAGAATCTTAAAACCCATGGACTTATATGTCTCCGTAACAGAATCAAGCGCGTGTACAGCGGCATAAACGAAGCAGTGAAAATCCGATAAATCCCATTATTAAAATAAATTTCAAAAACAAAACACAATGACAGTGAAATAGGAAGCAATTCTTAAATAATTCACTCAGGGCATGTGATGCAACCTGCATTTACCACATCTACACCCAGAGCTGGTTGAGACATAAGGCTGGACACTTCAGGCTGATAGCATTGGTGAGTTTCGGTGAACAAATGCAGATCCTTTGAAGTCATACTGCATGGTACCCATTGCAAGGGTCCCAACTCTCCAGGATCAAGGGATTCTTTCTTCAGCTAAAACATGTGTGGGAAACGGCGAGTATGGTCCACCGAGTGATTAGGAAACGATTTAAAATGCATCTCAGTTTTCGTATCCTGGTCCTCGGGTTCACCATTCCAGACGGTTTACTAACACTCTCCCCGCTTGGAGAGTCAGTGCCTTTAACCTCCTGTTTGGCACAGCTTGCAATTTCTGCGCAAGATGAACAGGAATAGGGAGAACCAATGAGAGACAAGCTATAGGTGTCTGCACGGGCAAATGTAAGGCTCATTTCCCACCAGGAAGAGGAATTAACCAAAGGCTCAGCATGCCCTGCCGGAAACAGATTAGGGCCTGAAGTAATCCTGCGGTTTTGTGCCCAGCTCACAAGAAAGCGAGTTGAAGAAAGGAGCTCAGGGGCACTGTACTTCAAAAACCTGCAGAGTTATAAATGACAGCTATCCTCCAAAAATATATTGAAGTAAGCCTGCGAAGGGGACTTGAAAGCGGGGCAGAATTTCAGGAAAACGATTGCAGGGGGTAGACTGGAATTGCCCTGAAAGCATAGGAAAAGAGGCAGAACGTCGACAATGATGCACTTGGCCAAAAAGGGCGTATGCGTTTTTTCCTGAATATATTCAGGAAAAAACGCATACGCCCTTTTTGGCCAACCAAGCAAGCCTGTAAAGGAAATCTGCACTACAATGAAGTCTCACTGCCCTCCGGGCAAAAGGGCCATCTGAAAAAAGTGTAAAATCCAGAAAGTTAGGACAGTATATGGAGAACAGGGAGCCTTGTTATGCTGATTGCCAGGATGTAAATTGCCAGCAGCCACCCTGGAGAAGTGTATGGTGTTTCCTGAAACACGTAAGAAACAAAGCAACATAGCCTATGGCACTTCCACTTATGGTCCTATAGCTTACGGAAATTAAAATCAAAAACAGACAGCCACCCCAATATTTGGGACGGCTGTGTTCACAAGAAGCTCGTCTACAGTATCAGGTAAATATCCCAGAAAGCAAAAAATGGATAAAGAAGTTGTGGCACGTACGTACAATGCAATATCACTCAGCATTGAAATCTGTGTCATCAGGCCCGTAGCGGCATAGTGAGTGGATGCAGATACGGTGAATCTACGTGAACTACGTCACACAGAAAAAGAAACATCATAAGATATCACTAATACACGGAATATAAACTTGACTACACATGAACTGAATTACAAAACAGAACAGGGTCTCAAATTTAGAAAACCAACTTGTGCTTGCTTATGGGGAAAGGTGACTTGGGGTGCTGCATAAAACCAGACACTGAAATTAGCACAGATAACATTCCATAAGCCAAATATGTAATAGACAAGACCTACTCCTTGCTCAACGAAATGGACCCAACACCACATATTCAACGCCTAGGAATATACCTGACTAGGAAGAACCTTAAAACCCATGGATATATATGTCTCCGTAAGAGAATCAAGCGTGTGTACAGCGGCCGAAACGCAGCAGTGAAAATCCGATAAATCCCATTATCAAAATAAATTTCGAAAACAAAACACAAAGACAGTGAAATAGAGAGCAATTCTTAAATAATTCACTCAGGGCATGTGATGCAACCGGGATTGACCACATCTACACACAGAGCTGGTTGAGACATAAGGCTGGACACTTCAGGCTGATAGCATTGTTGAGTTTCGTTGAGCAAATGCAGACCCTTTGAAGTCATACTGCATGGTACCCGTTCCATGGGTCCCAACTCTCCAGGTTCAAGGGATTCTTCCTCCAGCTAAAACATGCATGGGAAACCCAGAGTATCATCCACCGTGTGATTGGGAAACGATTTAAAATGCATCTCAGTTTTCGTATCCTGGTCCTCGGGTTCACCATTCCAGATGCTTTACTAACACTCTCCCCGCTTGGAGAGTCAGTGCCTTTAACCTCCTCTTTGGCACAGCTTGCAATTTCTGTACAAGATGAACAGGAATAGGGAGAACCAATGAGAGACTAGCTATAGGTGTCTGCACAGGCAAATGTAACGCTCATTTCCCACCAGGAAGAGGAATTAACCAAAGGCTCAGCGTGCCCTGCCGGAAACAGATTACGGCCTGAAGCAATCCTGCGGTTTTGTGCCCAGCTCACAAGAAAGCGAGTTGAAGAAAGGAGCTCAGGGGCACTGTAATTCACAAAACTGCAGAGTTATAAATGACAGCTATCCTCCAAAAATATATTGAAGTAAGCCTGCGAAGGGGACTTGAAAGCGGGGCAGAGTTTCAGGAAAACCATTGCAGGGGGTAGACTGGAATTGCCCTGAAAGCATAGTAAAAGAGGCACAACGTCGACAATGATGCACTTGGCCAAAAAGGGCGTATGCGTTTTTTCCTGAATATATTCAGGAAAAAACGCATACGCCCTTTTTGGCCAACCAAGCAAGCCTGTAAAGGAAATCTGCACTACAATGAAGTCTCACTGCCCCCCGGGCAAAAGGGCCATCTGAAAAAAGTGTAAAATCCAGAAAGGTAGGACAGGATATGGAGAACAGGGAGCCTTGTTATGCTGATTGGCAGGATGTAAATTGCCAGCAGCCACCCTGGAGAAGTGTATGGTGTTTCCTGAAACACGTAAGAAACAAAGCAACACAGCCTATGGCACTTCCACTTATGGTCCTATAGCTTACGGAAATTAAAATCAAAAACAGACAGCCAACCCAATATTTGGGACGACTGTGTTCACAAGAAGCTCGTCTACAGTATCAGGTAAATATCCCAGAAAGCAAAAAATGGATAAAGAAGTTGTGGCACGTACGTGAAATGCAATATCACTCAGCAATGAAATCTGTGTCATCAGGCCCGTAGCGGCATAGTGAGTGGATGCAGGTACGGTGATTCTACGTGAACTACGTCACACAGAAAAAGAAACATCATAAGATATCACTAATACACGGAATGTAAACTTGACTACACATGAACTGAATTACAAAACAGAACAGGGTCTCAAATTTAGAAAACCAACTTGTGCTTGCTTATGGGGAAAGGTGCGTTGGGGTGTTGCATAAAACCAGAGACTGAAATTAGCACAGATAACTTTCCATATGCCAAATATGTAATAGACAAGACCTACTCCTTGCTCAACGAAATGGACTCAACACCACATATTCAACGCCTAGGAATATACCTGACTAGGAAGAATTTAAAACCCATGGATATATATGTCTCCGTAAGAGAATCAAGGGTGTGCACAGCGGCCAAAACGCAGTAGTGAAAATCCGATAAATCCCATTATCAAAATAAATTTCGAAAACAAAACATAAACACAGTGAAATAGAGAGCAATTCTTAAATAATTCACTCAGGGCATGTGATGCAACCGGGATTGACCACATCTACACCCAGAGCTGGTTGAGACATAAGGATGGACACTTCAGGCTGATAGCATTGGTGAGTTTCGGTGAGCAAATGTAGACCCTTTGAAGTCATACTGCATGGTACCCATTCCATGGGTCCCAACTCTCCAGGTTCAAGGGATTCTTCCTCCAGCTAAAACATGCATGGGAAACCCAGAGTATCGTCCACCGTGTGATTGGGAAACGATTTAAAATGCATCTCAGTTTTCGTATCCTGGTCCTCGGGTTCACCATTCCAGACGCATTACTAACACTCTCCCCGCTTGGAGAGTCAGTGCATTTAACCTCCTGTTTGGCACAGTTTGCAATTTCTGTGCAAGATGAACAGGAATAGGGAGAACCAATGAGAGACTAGCTGTAGGTGTCTGCACGGGCAAATGTAACACTCTTTGCCCACCAGGAAGAGGAACTAAACAAAGGCTCAGTGTGCACTGCTGGAAACAGATTAGGGCCTGAAGAAATCCTGCGGTTTTGTGCCCAGCTCACAAGAAAGCGAGTAGAAGAAAGGAGCTCAGGGGCACTGTAATTCACAAACGTGCAGAGTTATAAATGACAGCTATCTTCCAAAAGTATATTGAAGTAAGCCTGCAAAGGGGACTTGAAAGCGGGGCAGAATTTCAGTAAAACGATTGCAGGGGGTAGACTGGAATTGCCCTGAAAGCATAGGAAAAGAGGCACAACGTCGACAATGATGCACTTGGCCAAAAAGGGCGTATGCGTTTTTTCCTGAATATATTCAGGAAAAAACGCATACGCCCTTTCGGCCAACCAAGCAAGCCTGTAAAGAAATCTGCCCTACAATGAAATCTCACTGCCCCCCCACCGGGCAAAAGGGCCATCTGAAAAAAGTGTAAAATCCAGAAAGGTAGGACAGGATATGGAGAACAGGGAGCCTTGTTATGCTGATTGGCAGGATGTAAATTGCCAACAGCCACCCTGGAGAAGAGTATGGTGATGCCTGAAACACGTAAGAAATAAAGGAACACAGCCTATGGCAATTGCACTTATGGTCCTCTTGCTT
Source organism: Phocoena phocoena (assembly GCF_963924675.1). Lineage (NCBI taxonomy): Eukaryota > Metazoa > Chordata > Mammalia > Artiodactyla > Phocoenidae > Phocoena > Phocoena phocoena. The sequence goes on along the minus strand of NW_027077652.1, from coordinate 12,305 downwards.
AGGGAAATTAAAATCAAAAACAGAGATCCGCCCCAAAGTTTGGGACAGCTGAGTTCCCAAGAAGCACGTCTACAGTACCAGGTAAATATCCTAGAAATCAAAAAATGGATAAAGAAGTTGTGGCACGTACGTGCAATGCAATATCACTCAGCAATTAAATCTGTGTCATCAGGCCCGTAGCGGCATAGTGAGTGGATGCAGGTACGGTGATTCTACGTGAACAACATCACACAGAAAAAGAAACATCATAAGATATCACTAATAAACGGAATGTAAATTTAACTACACATGAACTGAATTACAAAACAGAACAGGGTCTCAAATTTTTAAAACCAACTAGTGCTTGCTTATGGGGAAATGTGCATTGGGATGCTACATAAAACCAGAGACTGAAATTAGCACAGATAACTTTCCATCAGCCAAATATGTAATAGACAAGACCTACTCCTTGCTCAACAAAATAGACTCAACACCACATATTCAAGGCCTAGGAATATACCTGACTAGGAAGAATCTTAAAACCCATGGATATATATGTCTCTGTAAGAGAATCAAGCGTGTGTACAGCGACCGAAACGCAGTAGTGAAAATCCGATAAATCCCATTATCAAAATAAATTTCGAAAACACAAAGACAGTGAAATAGAGAGCAATTCTTAAATAATTCACTCAGGGCATGTGATGCAACCGCGATTTAACACATCTACACCCAGAGCTGGTTGAGACATAATGCTGGACACTTCAGGCTAATAGCATTGGTGAGTTTCGGTGAGCAAATGCAGACCCTTTGAAGTCATACTGCATGGTACCCATTCCATGGGTCCCAACTCTCCAGGTTCAAGGGATTCTTCCTCCAGCTAAAACATGCATGGGAAACCCAGAGTATCGTCCACCGTGTGATTGGGAAATGATTTAAAATGCATCTCAGTTTTCGTATCCTGTTCCTCGGGTTCACCATTCCAGATGCTTTACTAACACTCTCCCCGCTTGGAGAGTCAGTGCCTTTAACCTCCTCTTTGGCACAGCTTGCAATTTCTGTGCAAGATGAACAGGAATAGGGAGAAACAATGAGAGACTAGCTGTAGGTGTCTGCATGGGCAAATGTAACGCTCATTGCCCACCAGGAAGAGGAATTAAACAAAGGCTCAGTGTGCCCTGCTGGAAACAGATTAGGGCCTGAAACAATCCTGCGGTTTTGTGCCCAGCTCACAAGAAAGCAAGTTGAAGAAAGGAGCTCAGGGGCACTGTAATTCACAAAACTGCAGAGTTATAAATGACAGCTATCTTCCAAAAGTATATTGAAGTAAGCCTGCGAAGGGGACTTGAAAGCGGGGCAGAATTTCAGGAAAACGATTGCAGGGGGTAGACAGGAATTGCCGTTAAAGCATAGAAAAAGAGGCACAACGTCGACAATGATGCACTTGGCCACAAAGGGCGTATGCGTTTTTTCCTGAATATATTCAGGAAAAACGCATACGCACTTCTTGGCCAACCAAGCAAGCCTGTAAAGGAAATCTGCACTACAATGAAGTGTCACTGCCCCCCGGGCAAGATTGCCATCTGAAAAAAGTGTAAAATCCAGAAAGGTACGACAGGATATGGAGAACAGGGAGCCTTGTTAGGCTGATTGGCAGGATGTAAATTGCCAGCAGCCACCCTGGAGAAGTGTATGGTGTTTCCTGAAACACGTAAGAAACAAAGCAACACAGCCTATGGCACTTCCACTTATGGTCCTATAGCTTACGGAAATTAAAATCAAAAACAGACAGCCAACCCAATATTTGGGACGACTGTGTTCACAAGAAGCTCGTCTACAGTATCAGGTAAATATCCCAGAAAGCAAAAAATGGATAAAGAAGTTGTGGCACGTACGTGAAATGCAATATCACTCAGCAATGAAATCTGTGTCATCAGGCCCGTAGCGGCATAGTGAGTGGATGCAGGTACGGTGATTCTACGTGAACTACGTCACACAGAAAAAGAAACATCATAAGATATCACTAATACACGGAATGTAAACTTGACTACACATGAACTGAATTACAAAACAGAACAGGGTCTCAAATTTAGAAAACCAACTTGTGCTTGCTTATGGGGAAAGCTGCGTTGGGGTGTTGCATAAAACCAGAGACTGAAATTAGCACAGATAACTTTCCATTTGCCAAATATGTAATAGACAAGACCTACTCCTTGCTCAACGAAATGGACTCAACACCACATATTCAACGCCTAGGAATATACCTGACTAGGAAGAATTTAAAACCCATGGATATATATGTCTCCGTAAGAGAATCAAGGGTGTGTACAGCGGCCAAAACGCAGTAGTGAAAATCCGATAAATCCCATTATCAAAATAAATTTCGAAAACAAAACATAAACACAGTGAAATAGAGAGCAATTCTTAAATAATTCACTCAGGGCATGTGATGCAACCGGGATTGACCACATCTACACCCAGAGCTGGTTGAGACATAAGGATGGACACTTCAGGCTGATAGCATTGGTGAGTTTCGGTGAGCAAATGTAGACCCTTTGAAGTCATACTGCATGGTACCCATTCCATGGGTCCCAACTCTCCAGGTTCAAGGGATTCTTCCTCCAGCTAAAACATGCATGGGAAACCCAGAGTATCGTCCACCGTGTGATTGGGAAACGATTTAAAATGCATCTCAGTTTTCGTATCCTGGTCCTCGGGTTCACCATTCCAGACGCATTACTAACACTCTCCCCGCTTGGAGAGTCAGTGCATTTAACCTCCTGTTTGGCACAGTTTGCAATTTCTGTGCAAGATGAACAGGAATAGGGAGAACCAATGAGAGACTAGCTGTAGGTGTCTGCACGGGCAAATGTAACACTCTTTGCCCACCAGGAAGAGGAACTAAACAAAGGCTCAGTGTGCACTGCTGGAAACAGATTAGGGCCTGAAGAAATCCTGCGGTTTTGTGCCCAGCTCACAAGAAAGCGAGTTGAAGAAAGGAGCTCAGGGGCACTGTAATTCACAAACGTGCAGAGTTATAAATGACAGCTATCTTCCAAAAGTATATTGAAGTAAGCCTGCAAAGGGGACTTGAAAGCGGGGCAGAATTTCAGTAAAACGATTGCAGGGGGTAGACTGGAATTGCCCTGAAAGCATAGGAAAAGAGGCACAACGTCGACAATGATGCACTTGGCCAAAAAGGGCGTATGCGTTTTTTCCTGAATATATTCAGGAAAAAACGCATACGCCCTTTCGGCCAACCAAGCAAGCCTGTAAAGAAATCTGCCCTACAATGAAATCTCACTGCCCCCCCACCGGGCAAAAGGGCCATCTGAAAAAAGTGTAAAATCCAGAAAGGTAGGACAGGATATGGAGAACAGGGAGCCTTGTTATGCTGATTGGCAGGATGTAAATTGCCAACAGCCACCCTGGAGAAGAGTATGGTGATGCCTGAAACACGTAAGAAATAAAGGAACACAGCCTATGGCAATTGCACTTATGGTCCTCTTGCTTAGGGAAATTAAAATCAAAAACAGAGATCCGCCCCAAAGTTTGGGACAGCTGAGTTCCCAAGAAGCACGTCTACAGTACCAGGTAAATATCCCAGAAATCAAAAAATGGATAAAGAAGTTGTGGCACGTACGTGCAATGCAATATCACTCAGCAATTAAATCTGTGTCATCAGGCCCGTAGCGGCATAGTGAGTGGATGCAGGTATGGTGATTCTACGTGAACTACATCACACAGAAAAAGAAACATCATAAGATATCACTAATAAACGGAATGTAAATTTAACTACACATGAACTGAATTACAAAACAGAACAGGGTCTCAAATTTTTAAAACCAACTAGTGCTTGCTTATGGGGAAATGTGCATTGGGATGCTACATAAAACCAGAGACTGAAATTAGCACAGATAACTTTCCATCAGCCAAATATGTAATAGACAAGACCTACTCCTTGCTCAACAAAATAGACTCAACACCACATATTCAAGGCCTAGGAATATACCTGACTAGGAAGAATCTTAAAACCCATGGATATATATGTCTCTGTAAGAGAATCAAGCGTGTGTACAGCGACCGAAACGCAGTAGTGAAAATCCGATAAATCCCATTATCAAAATAAATTTCGAAAACACAAAGACAGTGAAATAGAGAGCAATTCTTAAATAATTCACTCAGGGCATGTGATGCAACCGCGATTTAACACATCTACACCCAGAGCTGGTTGAGACATAATGCTGGACACTTCAGGCTAATAGCATTGGTGAGTTTCGGTGAGCAAATGCAGACCCTTTGAAGTCATACTGCATGGTACCCATTCCATGGGTCCCAACTCTCCAGGTTCAAGGGATTCTTCCTCCAGCTAAAACATGCATGGGAAACCCAGAGTATCGTCCACCGTGTGATTGGGAAATGATTTAAAATGCATCTCAGTTCTCGTATCCTGTTCCTCGGGTTCACCATTCCAGATGCTTTACTAACACTCTCCCCGCTTGGAGAGTCAGTGCCTTTAACCTCCTCTTTGGCACAGCTTGCAATTTCTGTGCAAGATGAACAGGAATAGGGAGAAACAATGAGAGACTAGCTGTAGGTGTCTGCATGGGCAAATGTAACGCTCATTGCCCACCAGGAAGAGGAATTAAACAAAGGCTCAGTGTGCCCTGCTGGAAACAGATTAGGGCCTGAAACAATCCTGCGGTTTTGTGCCCAGCTCACAAGAAAGCAAGTTGAAGAAAGGAGCTCAGGGGCACTGTAATTCACAAACCTGCAGAGTTATAAATGACAGCTATCCTCCAAAAATATATTGAAGTAAGCCTGTGAAGGGGACTTGAAAGCGGGGCAGAATTTCAGGAAAACGATTGCAGGGGGTAGACTGGAATTACCCTGAAAGCATAGGAAAAGAGGCAGAACGTCGACAATGATGCACTTGGCCAAAAAGCGCGTATGCGTTTTTTCCTGAATATATTCAGGAAAAAACTCATACGCCCTTTTTGGCCAACCAAGCAAGCCTGTAAAGGAAATCTGCACTACAATGAAGTCTCACTGCCCCCCGGGCAAAAGGGCCATCTGAAAAAAGTGTAAAATCCAGAAAGGTAGGACAGGATATGGAGAACAGGGAGCCTTGTTATGCTGATTGGCAGGATGTAAATTGCCAGCAGCCACCCTGGAGAAGTGTATGGTGTTTCCTGAAACACGTAAGAAACAAAGCAACACAGCCTATGGCACTTCCACTTATGGTCCTATAGCTTACAGAAATTAAAATCAAAAACAGACAGCCACCCCAATATTTGGGACGGCTGTGTTCACAAGAAGCTCGTCTACAGTATCAGGTAAATATCCCAGAAAGCAAAAAATGGATAAAGAAGTTGTGGCACGTACGTACAATGCAATATCACTCAGCAATGAAATCTGTGTCATCAGGCCCGTAGCGGCATAGTGAGTGGATGCAGATACGGTGAATCTACGTGAACTACGTCACACAGAAAAAGAAATATCATAAGATATCACTAATACACGGAATGTAAACTTGACTACACATGAACTGAATTACAAAACAGAACAGGGTCTCAAATTTAGATAACCAACTAGTGCTTGCTTATGGGGAAAGGTGCGTTGGGGTGCTGCATAAAACCAGAGACTGAAATTAGCACAGATAACTTTCCATAAGCCAAATATGTAATAGACAAGACCTACTCCTTGCTCAACGAAATGGACCCAACACCACATATTCAACGCCTAGGATTATACCTGACTAAGAAGAATCTTAAAACCCATGGATATATATGTCTCCGTAAGAGAATCAAGCGTGTGTACAGCGGCCGAAACGCAGCAGTGAAAATCCGATAAATCCCATTATCAAAATAAATTTCGAAAACAAAACACAAAGACAGTGAAATAGAGAGCAATTCTTAAATAATTCACTCAGGGCATGTGATGCAACCGGGATTGACCACATCTACACCCAGAGCTGGTTGAGACATAATGCTGGACACTTCAGGCTGATAGCATTGGTGAGTTTCGGTGAGCAAATGCAGACCCTTTGAAGTCAAACTGCATGGTACCCATTCCATGGGTCCCAACTCTCCAGGTTCAAGGGAATCTTCCTCCAGCTAAAACATGCATGGGCAACCCAGAGTATCGTCCACCGTGTGATTGGGAAACGATTTAAAATGCATCTCAGTTTTCGTATCCTGGTCCTCGGGTTCACCATTCCAGATGCTTTACTAACACTCTCCCCGCTTGAAGAGTCAGTGCCTTTAAACTCCTCTTTGGCACAGCTTGCAATTTCTGTGCAAGATGAACAGGAATAGGGAGAACCAATGAGAGACTAGCTGTAGGTGTCTGCACGGGCAAATGTAACGCTCATTTCCCACCAGGAAGAGGAATTAAACAAAGGCTCAGCGTGCCCTGCCGGAAACAGATTAGGGCCTGAAGCAATCCTGCGGTTTTGTGCCCAGCTCACAAGAAAGCGAGTTGAAGAGAGGAGCTCAGGGGCACTGTAATTCACAAAACTGCAGAGTTATAAATGACAGCTATCCTCCAAAAATATATTGAAGTAAGCCTGCGAAGGGGACTTGAAAGCGGGGCAGAATTTCAGGAAAACGATTACAGGGGTAGACTGGAATTGTCCTGAAAGCATAGGAAAAGAGGCAGAACGTCGACAATGATGCACTTGGCCAAAAAGGGCGTATGCGTTTTTTCCTGAATATATTCAGGAAAAAACGCATACGCCCTTTTTGGCCAACCAAGCAAGCCTGTAAAGGAAATCTGCACTACAATGAAGTCTCACTGCCCCCCCACCCTGGGCAAAAGGGCCATCTGAAAAAAGTGTAAAATCCAGAAAGGTAGGACAGGATATGGAGAACAGGGAGCCTTGTTATGCTGATTGGCAGGATGTAAATTGCCAGCAGCCACCCTGGAGAAGTGTATGATGTTTCTTGAAACACGTAAGAAACAAAGGAACACAGCCTATGGCACTTCCACTTATGGTCCTATAGCTTACGGAAATTAAAATCAAAAAAAGAGAGTCACCCCAAAGTTTGGGACGGCTGTGTTCCCAAGAAGCTCGTCTACAGTATCAGGTAAATATCCCAGAAAGCAAAAAATGGATAAAGAAGTTGTGGCACGTACGTGCAATGCAATATCACTCAGCAATGAAATCTGTGTCATCAGGCCCGTAGCGGCATAGTGAGTGGATGCAGGTACGGTGATTCTACGTGAACTACGTCACACAGAAAAAGAAACATCATAAGATATCACTAATACACGGAATGTAAACTTGACTACACATGAACTGAATTACAAAACAGAACAGGGTCTCAAATTTAGAAAACCAACTAGTGCTTGCTTATGGGGAAAGGTGCCTTGGGGTTCTGCATAAAACCAGAGACTGAAATTAGCACAGATAACTTTCCATAAGCCAAATATGTAATAGACAAGACCTACTCCTTGCTCAACGAAATGGACCCAACACCACATATTCAACGCCTAGGAATATACCTGACTAGGAAGAATCTTAAAACCCATGGATATATATGTCTCCGTAAGAGAATCAAGCGTGTGTACAGCGGCCGAAACGCAGCAGTGAAAATCCGATAAATCCCATTACCAAAATAAATTTCGAAAACAAAACACAAAGACATTGAAATAGAGAGCAATTCTTAAATAATTCACTCTGGGCATGTGATGCAACCGGGATTGACCACATCTACACCCAGAGCTGGTTGAGACATAAGGCTGGACACTTCAGGCTGATAGCATTGGTGAGTCTTGGTGAGCAAATGCAGACCCTTTGAAGTCATACTGCATGGTACCCATTCCATGGCTCCGAACTCTCCAGGTTCAAGGGATTCTTCCTCCAGCTAAAACATGCATGGGAAACCCAGAGTATCGTCCACCGTGTGATTGGGAAACGATTTAAAATGCATCTCAGTTTTCGTATCCTGGTCCTCGAGTTCACCATTCCAGATGCTTTACTAACACTCTCCCCAATTGGAGAGTCAGTGCCTTTAACCTCCTGTTTGGCACAGCTTGCAATTTCTGTGCAAGATGAACAGGAATAGGGAGAACCAATGAGAGACTAGCTGTAGGTGTCTGCACGGGCAAATGTAACGCTCATTGCCCACCAGGAAGAGGAATTAAACAAAGGCTCAGTGTGCCCTGCTGGAAACAGATTAGGGCCTGAAGCAATCCTGCGGTTTTGTGCCCAGCTCACAAGAAAGCGAGTTGAAGAAAGGAGCTCAGGGGCACTGTAATTCACAAACCTGCAGAGTTATAAATGACAGCTATCCTCCAAAAATATATTGAAGTAAGCCTGCGAAGGGGACTTGAAAGCGGGGCAGAATTTCAGGAAAACGATTGCAGGGGTAGACTGGAAATGCCCTGAAAGCATAGGAAAAGAGGCAGAACGTCGACAATGATGCACTTGGCCAAAAAGGGCGTATGCGTTTTTTCCTGAATATATTCAGGAAAAAACGCATACGCCCTTTTCGGCCAACCAAGCAAGCCTGTAAAGGAAATCTGCACTACAATGAAGTCTCACTGCCCCCCGGGCAAAAGGGCCATCTGAAAAAAGTGTAAAATCCAGAAAGGTAGGACAGGATATGGAGAACAGGGAGCCTTGTTATGCTGATTGGCAGGATGTAAATTGCCAGCAGCCACCCTGGAGAAGTGTATGGTGTTTCCTGAAACACGTAAGAAACAAAGCAACACAGCCTATGGCACTTCCACTTATGGTCCTATAGCTTACGGAAATTAAAATCAAAAACAGACAGCCACCCCAATATTTGGGACGGCTGTGTTCACAAGAAGCTCGTCTACAGTATCAGGTAAATATCCCAGAAAGCAAAAAATGGATAAAGAAGTTGTGGCACGTACTTACAATGCAATATCACTCAGCAATGAAATCTGTGTCATCAGGCCCATAGCGGCATAGTCAGTGGATGCAGATACGGTGATTCTACGTGAACTACGTCACACAGAAAAAGAAACATCATAAGATATCACTAATACACGGAATGAAAACTTGACTACACATGAACTGAATTACAAAACAGAACAGGGTCTCAAATTTAGAAAACCAACTAGTGCTTGCTTATGGAGAAAGGTGCGTTGGGGTGCTGCATAAAACCAGAGACTGAAATTAGCACAGATAACTTTCCATAAGCCAAATATGTAATAGACAAGACCTACTCCTTGCTCAACGAAATGGACCCAACACCACATATTCAACGCCTAGGAATATACCTGACTAGGAAGAACCTTAAAACCCATGGATATATATGTCTCCGTAAGAGAATCAAGCGTGTGTACAGCGGCCGAAACGCAGCAGTGAAAATCCGATAAATCCCATTATCAAAATAAATTTCGAAAACAAAACACAAAGACAGTGAAATAGAGAGCAATTCTTAAATAATTCATTCAGGGCATGTGATGCAACCGGGATTGACCACATCTACACCCAGAGCTGGTTGAGACATAAGGCTGGACACTTCAGGCTGATAGCATTGGTGAGTTTCGGTGAGCAAATGCAGACCCTTTGAAGTCATACTGCATGGTACCCATTCCATGGGTCCCAACTCTCCAGGTTCAAGGCATTCTTCCTCCAGCTAAAACATGCATGGGAAACCCCGAGTATCGTCCACCGTGTGATTGGGAAACGATTTAAAATGCATCTCAGTTTTCGTATCCTGGTCCTCGGGTTCACCATTCCAGATGCTTTACTAACACTCTCCCCGCTTGGAGAGTCAGTGCCTTTAACCTCCTCTTTGGCACAGCTTGCAATTTCTGTGCAAGATGAACAGGAATAGGGAGAACCAATGAGAGACTAGCTATAGGTGTCTGCACGGGCAAATGTAATGCTCATTTCCCACCAGGAAGAGGAATTAACCAAAGGCTCAGCGTGCCCTGCCGGAAACAGATTACGGCCTGAAGCAATCCTGCGGTTTTGTGCCCAGCTCACAAGAAAGCGAGTTGAAGAAAGGAGCTCAGGGGCACTGTAATTCACAAACCTGCAGAGTTATAAATGACAGCTATCCTCCAAAAATATATTGAAGTAAGCCTGCGAAGGGGACTTGAAAGCGTGGCAGAGTTTCAGGAAAACCATTGCAGGGGGTAGACTGGAATTGCCCTGAAAGCATAGTAAAAGAGGCACAACGTCGACAATGATGCACTTGGCCAAAAAGGGCGTATGCGTATTTTCCTGAATATATTCAGGAAAAAACGCATACGCCCTTTTTGGCCAACCAAGCAAGCCTGTAAAGGAAATCTGCACTACAATGAAGTCTCACTGCCCCCCCCCCCCGGGCAAAAGGGCCATCTGAAAAAAGTGTAAAATCCAGAAATGTAGGACAGGATATGGAGAACAGGGAGCCTTGTTATGCTGATTGGCAGGATGTAAATTGCCGAAAGCCACCCTGGAGAAGTGTATGGTGTTTCCAGAAACACGTAAGAAACAAAGCAACACAGCCTATGGCACTTCCACTTATGGTCCTATAGCTTACGGAAATTAAAATCAAAAACAGACAGCCACCCCAATATTTGGGACGGCTGTGTTCACAAGAAGCTCGTCTACAGTATCAGGTAAATATCCCAGAAAGCAAACAATGGATAAAGAAGTTGTGGCACGTACGTACAATGCAATATCACTCAGCAATGAAATCTGTGTCATCAGGCCCGTAGCGGCATAGTGAGTGGATGCAGGTACGGTGTTTCTACGTGAACTACGTCACACAGAAAAAGAAACATCATAAGATATCACTAATACACGGAATGTTAACTTGACTACACATGAACTGAATTACAAAACAGAACAGGGTCTCAAATTTAGAAAACCAACTAGTGCTTGCTTATGGGGAAAGGTGCCTTGGGGTGCTGCATAAAACCAGAGACTGAAATTAGCACAGATAACTTTCCATAAGCCAAATATGTAATAGACAAGACCTACTCCTTGTTCAACGAAATGGACCCAACACCACATATTCAACGCCTAGGAATATACCTGACTAGGTAGAATCTTAAAACCCATGGATATATATGTCTCTGTAAGAGAATCAAGCGTGTGTACAGCGGCCAAAACGCAGCACTGAAAATCCGATAAATACCATTATCAAAATAAATTTCGTAAACAAAACACAAAGACAGTGAAATAGAGAGCAATTCTTAAATAATTCACTCAGGGCATGTGATGCAACCGGGAAGGACCACATCTACACCCAGAGCTGGTTGACACATAAGGCTGGACACTTCAGGCTGATAGCATTGGTGAGTTTCGGTGAGCAAATGCAGACCCTTTGAAGTCAAACTGCATGGTACCCATTCCATGGGTCCCAACTCTCCAGGTTCAAGGCATTCTTCCTGCAGCTAATACATGCATGGGAAACCCAGAGTATCGTCCACCGTGTGATTGGAAACGATTTAAAATGCATCTCAGTTTTCGTATCCTGGTCCTCGGGTTCAACATTCCAGATGCTTTACTAACACTCTCCCCGCTTGGAGTGTCAATGCCTTTAACCTCCTCTTTGGCACAGCTTGCAATTTTTGTGCAAGATGAACAGGAATAGGGAGAACCAATGAGAGACTAGCTGTAGGTGTCTGCACGGGCAAATGTAATGCTCATTGCCCACCAGGAAGAGGAATTAAACAAAGGCTCAGTGTGCCCTGCTGGAAACAGATTAGGGCCTGAAGCAATCCTGCGGTTTTGTGCCCAGCTCACAAGAAACCGAGTTGAAGAAAGGAGCTCAGGGGCACTGTAATTCACAAACCTGCAGAGTTATAAATGACAGCTATCCTCCAAAAATATATTGAAGTAAGCCTGCGAAGGGGACTTGAAAGCGGGGCAGAATTTCAGGAAAACGATTGCAGGGGGTAGACTGGAATTGCCCTGAAAGCATAGGAAAAGAGGCACAACGTCGACAATGATGCACTTGGCCAAAAAGGGCGTATGCATTTTTTCCTAAATATATTCAGGAAAAAACGCATACGCCCTTTTTGGCCAACCAAGCAAGCCTGTAAAGGAAATCTGCACTACAATGAAGTCTCACTGCCCCCCGGGCAAAAGGGCCATCTGAAAAAAGTGTAAAATCCAGAAAAGTAGGACAGGATATGGAGAACAGGGAGCCTTGTTATGCTGATTGGGAGGATGTAAATTGCCAGCAGCCACCCTGGAGAAGTGTATGGTGTTTCCTGAAACACGTAAGAAACAAAGCAACACAGCCTATGGCACTTCCACTTATGGTCCTATAGCTTACGGAAATTAAAATCAAAAACAGACAGCCACCCCAATATTTGGGACGGCTGTGTTCACAAGAAGCTCGTCTACAGTA